>NW_028318641.1:35000-240000 GCF_062004578.1 Staurois parvus
GCAGCTTGACTGGAAGGCAAGCTGACCGTGCGGGGCATGCACTGTTTTCTTGTGTCCGTTCACACACAGAGCTGTGGTTCTGCTCCGCCCCTCTCTCCTCATTGGCTCACTGGCTGTGATTGACAGCAGCGGGAGCATATTCAGTACAATCAGAACAAGGTGGTTATTGACCAAATGATATCTGCTGCTGTTCAATGCGCAAATGAATATGAAGAGTGACCAAATTTATATCTTTCCATCAAATCGTCTGGGAAAAGTATCCTATGTATGGCCAGTTGCTCAGCTAGTGATGAGGAAGAGACCTCGGAGAGCTGAGACTCTCATGCACAGCGCTGGATCCTGATGTAGCTCAGGTAGGTATTGAGGGGGCTGGGGGAGCTTTTTATCTTCATGCATAGAATAAAAAGCCTTGAGCCTTTAGAACCACTTTAAGTCAAATCTGGTTAGTGCGCGTCGTACAATACAGTATCGCTGTTCAGCTTTGTTAGACTTATAAGAACATCCATTTTAATTTTTATTATATGAAAAGTATTAATTTATATTAAACACACTAGGAGGAAATGTCCAGAATACTTATTAGACAGATGAACATTTTTCTCTGTAGTGTTTGAAAGTCTGGATTCCTCGTTCTAAAACTCAAAGACAAAGAACCTCTAGAAATAGAATCCTGACTGTGAACTCTCTGATCTCGGTGGAAGCGAGATTCATGTATTCAGTGCCAACCTGCATACAATCAGTGGATGGTAAATTATTCTTTAAGAGTCATATGTATAGCAATGCATAATGAAGTGATCGGCCCTATTATGTAAATCTAATTGAGGTGTCATTTTAATTTTTTCACCTCCTGAAAAAGTAATTTGCATGTTTTAAAAGGGCAGAAATTGGTTTGTTAGATGAGAAATGTACAGGTGTTTAATTTTATAAATATGTTAAGTTGGTAGATGATTTGTCTTCTGGAATGTTGCGGTGTGGCGCCTCGGTTCTTTATGATCTGCCATTACATCCATCTTCCTATAATTTAGTCCAGGTACTTTATAATAGTCCAAATTGGCATTCATGGGACCATCCTTCAACTTATTGGGAAATTGTAATGGCCCAGCGGACATCTGGCACCTTTGACCACTTGTCTACTGCAGCAATTTGTTTATCGCACACGTTAAAATAACCTTTTTTTTTACTGGAATTTACCGTAAAGCTGTATTAAACCCAAAAGCAAACATTTATTACTGTACATTGCAGCATATCAATTCTTGGACATGAGGGCTGCAATAAGGGCATCTAAAATGGTAAGCAGAATATATATATATATATACGCTTCCAAAAGTATTGGGCCAAACGAAAAACAAAATGGTCACAACCATAAGATCTACGTTTGAAGAGGGGTCAACAGCGACAAGAATACCATCCCCACTGTAAAGCATGGTGGTGGCTCACTGATGTTTTAGGGGTGTGTGAGCTCTAAAGGCACTGGAAATCTGTGAAAATTGATGGCAAGATGAATGCAGCATGCTATCAGAAAATACTGCTGGACAATTTGCATTCTTCTGCATGAAAGCTGCATATTGGACACTTTTGGACTTTCCAGCACGACACTGAACTTAAGTACTAAGCCAAGTCGACCTTCCAGTGGTTATAGCAGAAAATGGTGATTTTGGTGTGGCCATCAGTCTCCTGACCTAAATATAGTCAAGCCAGTCTGGGGAGATCTCAGACATGCGTTTCATGCAAGATGACCAAAGACTTTGCATGACCTGGTGGCATTTCACCAAGTTGAACGGGCAGCTATACCACCTGCAAGAATTTGGGGCCAACTATTAGACTGCACGCTGTCAATGATGCTAAAAGGGGCAAAACTCCGTATTAAGAATGAAGGGTATGCAGTCTTTTGAACAGGGGGCATTTCATTTGTTTACTGGTCCCAATGTTTTGTTTTATGATTGGGCCGTTCTGTTATGACCTACAGTTACAGAATATGAATCCCATAAGAAATGAAAGAAATGTGTTTTGCCTGCTCTCGTGCTTTCTTTAAAAAAATGGTACATACTGTATATTGCCAAATCTCCAAGGGGATTCAAGCTTTTGAGCACAACTGTAGATACCCCACACACAGCTAAATTAGAGTAAACCTGGTAATCCACATATTCAGCAATAAGTAACGACAATAGAAACAGTACCTTCAATGATAATACTGCGATAACTTCTCTCTAAACAATAGGCTATATTTCTTATAGAGTGCACTCTAAAAGAATGTCAGATTACATTTAAGACTCCCTAAAGAGGTATCTCTTATTATAGACAACAGTCAAAGTTGTTATGAAGCTATCTTGAGTGAGCAGTCTAGCCCTGGTTCTTCAGCCGTCTAACATTGGGGCCTAGTCTTTATGGTGGAGCACATGAGTACCATCCCATTAAAGCCTACATGCAGTAAATAATTCTGCTAGTTAGATGTCCAGTCCCTATGTACTCTGTCTCTGCTAGCAGGAACAGGTTAATGTAAGCAGTGTCCTCTCTCCAGGCCCAGTGATAATGCAAAAGAGGACTAACTGTTCTTACTGAAAACCCTGTTTAACTTATTTTTAGTATTCAAAGCAATCTTCCTCATCCATGTCTCCATGCTTTATTTGATGAGAAATCACTTGGAAACCCCCCTCCCTAGCATTTCTAGCTGCAGCCATCTTGAGTAGGGGCAGATGATTCATGTAGAATTTACTTCCTGGAATCCATGTGCCCTTAGCTCAGGCATGCAGGCAGGAGGGATTGCTTAACTGAGAAAGCCCCTCCTCCCATGAAAACTCTTGGGATGCCAGACATTTTTTTGGCCTAGACCAGAAACCAGGAAATGACGAAATGTAAAAAAAAGTTTAAAACAAGTAGATATAATATACCTTCCCATCTATTTACTAATGCTAGCAACATAAAGATTAAAAATAATAAATTTTGGTTGAGTTTAGTTCTGATTTAATATCAGCTACTGTATGGTGTTTTATAGCAGAAATGACCCAACTTAAATGATAAAATTCAAGTGAAAGGTCCAGGAACAAGTTTGCTAAGGGTATACATATAGAGCACGGGTGTCAAACTGGTGGCCCACCAGCTGTTGCCAAACTACAAGTCCCATGAGGCATTTCAAGATTGACAGTTACTACAAGGCAGAGGCATGATGGGACTTGTAGTTTCACAACAGCTGGAGGGCCGCCAGTTTGACACCCCTGATATAGAGTTTGATGCAGATTCTCCTTTTGCAGTCCATCGTCTGCTACCGTTCAGACACAAGTGATGGTGTGTTGGGTAGGTGCAACGTCATGCCGTGTCAGTAATTACACAGAGGCCCAAAGTGTAGTAATGAACGTATTGAAGAACTTGCAAAAGTACAAACAGCCCAACAGGGGAGCACACTCAGCTGGGAACTCACAGAGCCAGGGGTAGTAGGCTTGAGCTGAAGACAGTGCTTGCCAAGGGAGGTGGAATGCAGCCTGGCAGGTCCAACCAAAGATGGAGCTTGTGGAAGAGTAGACGTAGTCCCTTAGCTTTCCCTACCTCTCCATAACCTCTCCCTACCGATAGTGCTGCCTCTAACAGATGGGTATACGTTCCTCACAGTAGACACTTCTCAAATGTGCCCCAAAACCAGGGGGAAGGGAGCTAAAAAAGACTGCGTGACCCAAGATGGCTACCAGGGTCACCTGGATGCAGCGTATCCAACCTGGAACGCTGTTCCAGGGGACCAAGGAAACCATAGAGAAACCAAGTTTCTCTTGACTTCCCCTCCAGCTGCACCTACAGTGGAAAAACATACCGCACCTACCTACAGGTGATGAATGACGAGCAGAAGACACTGGTCTTCCCGCTGCCTCCTGCCTGTACTTTCTCGGTAGCACTAGAGATGACTCTGATTTAATGTAATACTGTTATTTTCCAGCTCTCACCTTCCAGGATCACTTGGCAACCAATTAAAAGTTTCAGAAATTTACATTAAAGGTAGAATTCGGTCAACCGTGGGAAATTTGCATTAACGGGACGGAAGCACAGCTTGCCTGCTGCATGGCTCTAGTTTTTTTTTTTTCCATAAATCTTGTTCATCTTTTTGCTGTGCTTGCTAATTGCTGTCATCCTTATTTTCTGAACGACTGTAAATCTGACTTCATAAAAATTCAGGTTATGAGAACCTGAGGTATAACTGAAGGCAAATTTATTATTTTTTTTTTAGTTTTGGATAGAGTGGGGAGGAATTAGAACCCTTGTCAGGTTTTTATTGCGGTCTGTGGGAAATTAGAGAGATTCACCCTATTTGTCTCTATTTTGGATTGTCACTAGAACAGAAATATGGGCAAAACCATCCAGTGGGGACCAGGAATTTTGTCTCACTTCCTGTTTTGGCTATGGGACAGAAATTGAATGGAAATCTCTCCTATGGAACACAGAGGGTTATAACTTTCCCTTACTCTATCCACATTTAAATAGAAAAGTTTTGCCTTCAGTGATACTTTAACATGTTCAGTTCCCAGAGAGATGTTTGGAATCATTTTAGTATTTCTTACGATGGGAGCACCCCAGAACTACTCAATAATCGCTTCCCATCCCTTAGATTGAAGTGGCTATACCAGGATCATGGTTGAGGCTGGGCCGCTCCTTCACTTCTGCACAGATGGAGCCCCGTGAGGTCCTGAGCTTTTCCTCCCTTTCCAGTGCCACTGCCTGGAGGTGAGCCCCTTGCAAACTGGGCCCCCTCCCAGGCTCCTGCACCTCAGTTATCTCACTCAATTTTCCACCAAAACTCTCCCACTGCTGAGCAGGCTCTCTTACTCATTAACCGCTTCCCATCCCTTAGATTGAAGTGCCTATACCAGGATCATGGTTGAGGCTGGGCTGCTCCTTCACAACAACACAGATGGAGGCCGGTGAGGTCCTGAGCTTTCTCCCTTTCCAGTGCCATTGCCTGGAGGTGAGCCCCTTCCCAACTGGGCCCCCTCCCAGGCTACTACACCTCAGCCTTCTCACGCCATTATCCACCCAAACTCTCCCACTGCTGAGCAGGTTCTTTCACTCATTAACCGCCTTTCATCCCTTAGATTGAAGTGGCTATACCAGGATCATGGTTGAGGCTGTGCCACTCCTTCACTGCTACACAGGTGGAGGCAGATGAGGTCCTGAGTTTTCTTCCATTTACAGTGCCACTGCTTGGAGGTGAACCACTTCCCAACTGGGCCCCCTCCCAGGCTCCTTCACCTCAGCCTTCTCACTCCATTTTCCACTCGATCTCTCCCACTACTAGGGCTCTCTCACATTTCGGTGTTCCCTGGCCCCATGCCAAGCCTCCTGCTTGGGGATTGGCCAGGGTCCCCTAAGTGTGCAGGCCAGCCCCTCCTCACCCCCATCCACTAATTTTAGATTCTTCTTCAAGATTCTAGAGTAGGGGGGAGTTCTCAGGGGACTGGCTTGCAAAGCCTCTCAGCTCTGACCCTGCTATCTATCACACCCAGGTTGCTACTCAGCCCTCCTAGCTGAAAAAAAAAATTAAACTCTAGCTCCCACTGGCTATCTAGAAGGGAACTGCAAGAAAAAGGCAGGTGGAGGCGCCACTAAGTGCAGTATTAAAAGACCAATTTAATAAGCAAACGGTGTTAAAGAAAGAAATGTCGCTTATCATAATGGTTACAGTTGGTCCTTCCTGTCCTAAGGATCATCCAGTGTGTGTCTGAAGCCATGGAAGGCGAGACAGAGATACAAGGATGCCGCTGGACAACCAGAAGTGCCTGAGTTGGCTTGGAACGTACATGAGGTGGATGTGACGTCATGGGGGGAGGAAAGGTCCGGTGACTTGGAGGACAGGCTATGCGCTCTCAGCTCTTGCCTGTGGCTGTCAGTCTTGCAATGCTCATTGGACTTGCAATTTGTCAACACTTGGAGGGCCATAGTTTGGAGACCCCTGTTCTAGAGGCCTGGAAGCACACTGCTGTATCACACTACTTGTGGGCACCGCAGTGTCTAGGCGGACTACAGATACGTGTGTGACTTTTTTTGCAACAATTCAATTAAATAAAGTAGAAAAAGCAAAGTGAACATAAATCACTCTTATGTGATACAATTCTCAGCAAGCAGGAAAAAAAGGGAAGGCGGCTAGTAGGAAATCCAGCTGCTGCGACCTAGGCGGCTGACCCTGCCAATATGATCTGAGCAGCGATTTAGCCTCTGGATCACTTTTACAGGCAGCAGAAAGGAGGTTCGGCAGCATCCGGCTCTGGACTCAGCGAGAGGAACTGATGATTGATGAGAAAATTTATTTAGCAGTTTATATTTACTAAAATAATTGCATTTCCATGTTGTGTGTACTGTGGGAGACCAGATATAGTGAATGCAGGGTCCGGGGAGACCAGGTATAGTGAATGCAGGGTCCTGGGAGACCAGATATAGTGAATGCAGGGTCCGGGGAGACCAGATATAGTGAATGCAGGGTCCGGGGAGACCAGGTATAGTGAATGCGGGGTCCTGGGAGACCAGATATAGTGAATGCGGGGTCCGGGGAGACCGGATATAGTGAATGCGGGGTCCGGGGAGACCGGATATAGTGAATGCGGGGTCCGGGGAGACCGGATATAGTGAATGCGGGGTCCGGGGAGACCGGATATAGTGAATGCGGGGTCCGGGGAGACCGGATATAGTGAATGCGGGGTCCGGGGAGACCGGATATAGTGAATGCGGGGTCCGGGGAGACCGGATATAGTGAATGCGGGGTCCGGGGAGACCGGATATAGTGAATGCGGGGTCCGGGGAGACCGGATATTGTGAATGCGGGGTCCGGGGAGACCAGATATTGTGAATGCGGGGTCCGGGGAGAGCAGATATAGTGAATGCGCAGGGTCCGGGGAGGCCGGATATAGTGAATGCGCAGGGTCCGGGGAGGCCGGATATAGTGAATGCGCAGGGTCCGGGGAGGCCGGATATAGTGAATGCGCAGGGTCCGGGGAGGCCGGATATAGTGAATGCGCAGGGTCCGGGGAGGCCGGATATAGTGAATGCGGGGTCCGGGGAGGCCGGATATAGTGAACGCGGGCTCCGGGGGGGCCGGATATAGTGAACGCGGGCTCCGGGGGGGCCGGATATAGTGAACGCGGGCTCCGGGGGGGCCGGATATAGTGAACGCGGGCTCCGGGGGGGCCGGATATAGTGAACGCGGGCTCCGGGGGGGCCGGATATAGTGAACGCGGGCTCCGGGGGGGCCGGATATAGTGAACGCGGGCTCCGGGGAGGCCGGATATAGTGAACGCGGGCTCCGGGGAGGCCGGATATAGTGAATGCAGGGTCCAGGGTTTAACACTTTAAGGCTGGGATCTCCTCTTCCTGGACTAGAATCCCCCTGCTCCAGGCCTTAAAGTGATACTAAACCCGGACCCTGCAATCACTATATCCTCCAGTCTCCCCGGACCCTGCAATCACTATATCCGGTCTCTCACAGTACTCAGAATATGGAAATGCAATTATTTTAGTAAATATAAACTGCTAAGTACCTTTTCTCATCAACAGTTAGAGCAGTCTTGTGACTTCAGCAGAGCACTGGTTAAAGCTTGTAGGAGGAGTTTTCTTTCTGCTCTAGGAAGATGCAGAACCCCTGACCTCTGTCTGGATGGTGCTGATTGGCCCTGTGCTGATCACATGCACTCTCCTAAGAAAAGGAAAAAAAAAAACCTCTCAAGCAATGCACACCAAAATGAGCATGTGCATGTGACTACAGATTCAGTCTGTATCAGGTGGTCATTTCAACAAGAGAAGGAGCAGAGAAGAAAGGATCTTAGAGCCTTTTTACACAATGCAGAGGATTAACCCCTTAGGTTACACAGTGAGTATAACAAGCATGCTTTACTGCATACAGTCAGGTCCATAAATATTGGGACATCGACACAATTCTAACATTTTTGGCTCTATACACCACCACAATGGATTTGAAATGAAACGAACAAGATGTGCTTTAACTGCAGACTGTCAGCTTTAATTTGAGGGTATTTACATCCAAATCAGGTGAACGGTGTAGGAATTACAACAGTTTGCATATGTGCCTCCCACTTGTTAAGGGACCAAAAGTAATGGGACAATTGGCTTCTCAGCTGTTCCATGGCCAGGTGTGTGTTATTCCCTCATTATCCCAATTACAATGAGCAGATAAAAGGTCCAGAGTTCATTTCAAGTGTGCTATTTGCATTTGGAATCTGTTGCTGTCAACTCTCAAGATGAGATCCAAAGAGCTGTCACTATCAGTGAAGCAAGCCATCACTAGGCTGAAAAAACAAAACAAACCCATCAGAGAGATAGCAAAAATATTAGGCGTGGCCAAAACTGTTTGGAACATTCTTAAAAAGAAGGAATGCACCGGTGAGCTCAGCAACACCAAAAGACCCGGAAGACCACGGAAAACAACTGTGGTGGATGACCGAAGAATTCTTTCCCTGGTGAAAAAAACACCCTTCACAACTGTTGGCCAGATCAAGAACACTCTCCAGGAGGTAGGTGTATGTGTGTCAAAGTCACCAATGAAGAGAAGACTTCACCAGAGTGAATACAGAGGGTTCCCCACAAGATATAAACCATTGGTGAGCCTCAAAAACAGGAAGGCCAGATTAGAGTTTGCCAAACGACATCTAAAAAAGCCTTCACAGTTCTGGAACAACATCCTATGGACAGAGGAGACCGAGATCAACTTGTACCAGAGTGATGGGAAGAGAAGAGTATGGAGAAGGAAAGGAACTGCTCATGGTCCTAAGCATACCACCTCATCAGTGAAGCATGGTGGTGGTAGTGTCATGGCGTGGGCATGTATGGCTGCCAATGGAACTGCTTCTCTTGTATTTATTGATGATGTGACTGCTGACAGAAGCAGCCGGATGAATTCTGAAGTGTTTCGGGAATATTATTTGCTCATATTCAGCCAAATGCTTCACAACTCATTGGACGCTTCACAGTGCAGATGGACAATGACCCAAAGCAGACTGCAAAAGCAACCAAAGAGTTTTTTAAAGGAAAGAAGTGGAATGTTCTGCAATGGCCAAGTCAATCACCTGACCTGAATCCGATTGAGCATTTCACTTGCTGAAGACAAAACTGAAGGGAAAATGCCCCAAGAACAAGCAGGAACTGAAGACAGTTGCAGTAGAGGCCTGGCAGAGCATCACCAGGGATGAAACCCAGCGTCTGGTGATGTCTATGCGTTCCAGACTTCAGGCTGTAATTGACTGCAAGGGATTTGCAACCAAGTATTAAAAAGTGAAAGTTTGATTTATGATTATTATTCTGTCCCATTACTTTTGGTTCCTTAACAAGTGGGAAGCACATATGCAAACTGTTGTAATTCCTACACCGTTCACCTGATTTGGATGTAAATACCCTCAAATTAAAGCTGACAGTCTGCAGTTAAAGCACATCTTGTTTGTTTCATTGCAAATCCATTGTGGTGGTGTATAGAGCCAAAAATGTTAGAATTGTGTCGATGTCCCAATATTTATGGACCTGACTGTATACAGACTGATTGTACTGTTGTGGGTTTAGTAACACTTTAAGCTATTTATGCTCCCTCCCAGCCACCTACTGGGCATCCTTCCCATGGGATTGGCTGGGACCACATAAATATTCATGTCACGGTTGCCGCCACCAACATGCGACAATCGCACGACCGCGACTAACAGTAATACGTCACGCCCGCGGCGTCAGACCCCAGACCTTTTCACCAAACTAGTGACCGAAGGACCGGCTGAAAACCGCGGAGTGACGCGCGTAACAAGGCCCCACCCAGCTGCACCCTGCACAGCGATTGTCCAGCTAATGGGCTACAATCGGTGCCTGCAGCCTGAATGCGCTTGTTACTGGGTCGGGTTAATTACGCAACTAACCCTTCACTGCCACCACCGTCTTTTTTTGTCGGAGAAGAAGGAAACTCTCGTTATCAGATATACACTATAATGATTGAAAAGTCGCCTGTCCAATGCGGACCCTGCGGGCCAATTGGGCAGAGAATTAAACAAACACAGTAGCGTCTCTTTGAAAGGCAGGAATTCGTGAATTGCAAATAAGCGCTTAAAAACAGTTTAACACTTTCAGAAAGAAAGATTTATTACTAAAAGAGTCAAACAGGTGCAATAAAATATTTACAAAGAGATGTCACGAAAATATATACTGTGTGTGTATATATATATATATATATATATATATATATATATGCATATATATATATATATGCATATAATGGTACAGCAAAGAGATAATAGGAAGGAAGTTAAAGGGTTGAGTTACTTGCCAATATGTCTTGGTTTGTAAGCAGATCCAAGTGCAGAGCAGGAAGGGTCTTTGATCTCCTCTGTTACGATGTTAAACTCAGGAGATGTGAGTAGCTCCAGGCTTGCCAGCCTGTCTCTTTTTAAAAATCCCCCTGCAAAGGGGGGGGGGCTCTGAATACTGGCCATTACGCTGTTTTGGGAGGGGTCAGGAGAACTCTGAATTAGAACCAACATCTGTCATAATCCATGACATGAAACATAGGGGAAAAAAAAACCTGACTTGAGGAATGTTCATTTCATTCTGACATCTTTACTGTTAGGTTCAATGAGGTTTCAACTTCTTTCAAGTCCTGGAGAAGCTGCCCTATCTGTTTTATGATGGGTGAGCCTACACAAGGTCTGGGATCAGTGCTTTTAGGTGAGAAAGGTTACACTTCCGCAGACTGCCTGGCACCGGACTAGGGATGCTTTACCCTGTGGTTGACCCCTGCCATCTGTCACTCAGGAAGGGAGGGGGGTAGGGAGTGAATGATCGAGGAATACCTCAAATAAAAAGAAAAAGGAAAAAGGGAACTCCGCGTCCTCTCTGAGCAAGTTTGCTACAATTCAGACTGGAGATTTGACTCTCCCAGCCCACTTCTTTCCAGAACCATGCAGAAGGCTGGGGGAAGCAGTCAAACCCACAGCCAGTGGAACTCGGCAAACCAAGCAACTCCACTGACTACAGGAGAGCTTAAATGTACCTAACCTAGCACCTAACTAGGAGGGGGGCGACATGATGAACCTGAACTTTAGGAAGGGGGGGGAACTAAATTCTTTTTTTTGCGATTCTGTTCTAGGGAGGGGAGAGCAACACTTAGAAAAAAGGGTGAAGGTTCTCTTTAATGTAAGCGAATAAAGTGTCTGCTCCCCGCAGTCCCTCTGTGTGATGTTTTTGGATGCGGTGTACATCCTGGTATTTAGTGCGGTCTGTGTAGGTGGATCTACCAGCAACACTACATAAGATTTGCAGATTTCTATTTTAAGTCTGATTTAATAAATGCTAATCGGGGAAAAGCGACATCTCATCAGCCTCACGAAGTGTGAATGTTGCTGCGATTTCATTTCTCTTCCTGCCATTACATTCTAGTATGTCAGATCCGCCTTGTAGCGTGTCCCAAAGTGATCCCAGGGCGTCCGCCTAAAATATGTTCTTTACTAAGTCTGGCGTTTTCTGATATTTCTTGATGAGATCTCCTCTTTGCTGAGCTCTCCTAGGTGTTCCCGCATCTCGGCTTATTTCTCGGTGATGTAGAAATTAAAGCTGAACCCCGGGCATAAAGACTTTCATTTAAAATATTTTCCTCAATAGTCACAAAGCGATATACATCATCTTGGTGGGCACTAAATGCTTTTGCAAACCCAGATATTACCTTGTAAAATAAGCATTGACATCATCACTGTGCTGTACATAGTCTGTGCAGACTGCGGAGCTTTGGAAGGAACCCAGCAGGCTCCACCCACTACAGGCTGCCTGCAGTAAATGAAGGGAAGGGGCGGAGACGAGACCAGTCATCCTACACAAGGAGAAACAGCAGAGCTGTGGGAGGGACCAAACAGGCTCCACCTACTACAGGCTGCCTGCAGAAAAGGAAAGGAAGGGGTGGAGATGAGACCAGTCATCCTGCGCAAGGGCAAATGGCAGAGCTGTGGGAGGGACGCAGCAGGCTCCACCTACTACAGGCTGCCTGCAAAAAATTAATGGAAGGGGTGGAGATGAGACCAGTCATCCTGCGCAAGGAGAAACAGCAGAGCTGTGGGAGGGACCAATTAGGCCCCACCCACTACAGGCTGTGCAGAAAACTTAAAGAAACGGGTGGAGATGAGACCAATCATTCTGCACAAGGAGAAACAGAGCTGTGGGAGGGACCACACAGGCTTCACCCACTATAGGCTGCCTGCAGTAAACGAAAGGAGGGGGTGGAGACAAAAGCAGTCATCCTGCGCAAGGAGAAATGGCAGAGCTGTGGGAGGGACCCAGCAGGGTCCACCTACTACAGGCTGCCTGCAGAAAAGGAAAGGAGGGCGTGGAGAACACAGTCATCCTGCACAAGGAGAAACAGCAGAGCTGTGGGAGGGACCAAACAGGCTCCACCCACTACAGGCTGCTTGCAGAAAACTAAAGGAGGGGGTGGAGACAAAAGCAGTCATCCTGCGCAAGGAGAAATGGCAGAGCTGTGGGAGGGACCCAGCAGGGTCCACCTACTACAGGCTGCCTGCAGAAAAGGAAAGGAGGGCGTGGAGAACACAGTCATCCTGCACAAGGAGAAACAGCAGAGCTGTGGGAGGGACCAAACAGGCTCCACCCACTACAGGCTGCTTGCAGAAAACTAAAGGAAGGGGCGGAGACAAGACCAGTCATCCTGCAGAAAGAAATGGCAGAGCTGTGGGAGGGACCAAACAGGCCCCACCCACTACAGGCTGCTTGTTGGAAACTGCAGGAGGGGGCGGAGACAAGACCAGTCACCCTACAACAGGGAGAGAGCAGCAGTGAGCGGTCTTTATTATAGGAAGCTCCTGGGCAAGACTTTCCTGCTGGATTACTGCAGAGATGGGGCAGACTACACATGGCTCTGATATGTAGAAAACATTTGCCTACCGTGGACTTTCAGTTTTAACTGTTTCAGCTTTAACCACTTATCTACCAGATCAGTTTCCAAAGAGCGAGTGGTGCCCAATGGGATTGTAAATATTTTCCCTGCTGCTATAAATCACTTTCACGCCTGCTGAAAGCACTGCCCCCAACCCCCTGCCCAACAGCTTCTGCCATGTTTTATGGGATCTACGGTCTCCTCTGCTGGCCTGGAACTTTCATGGTGGGGGGGAGATCGATGAGCATCTGTTCGCTGCTCCCCCCTCCAGTGAACAAGCACCAAAATCACTTCTGGATTCAGAGCGGTTATTGCCAAACTGTAGCCGGGGAAGCAGCCGCAGGGGAGACATCTGGGATCTATTAGATGTCTGATGTTTCCCTAAAGAGAACCTGTCATTACAGGGCGCTATCACACAGCACATATCACAAAAAAGTTAAGTGTAAAAAAAGGAAGTAACATAATGAAAAAAAAAGACCAAAAAATCCAGAAAAAATTGTTAGTGTTTGTAAAGGTACGTAATTTTTTTACCTTAATGTATTCTCTGAATTTAAGGTAAAAAATGTCCCCAACCCCACTCCCCCACCAAATACTTGAGTCTTTACTCGATCCAGTGCTGTGGCTGTCTGAAGCTGCTCTCTCCTTGTATTAACAGGACAAAGAGGCGGGAGCCATTGCTTGCAAATCCTAAAAGCAGGGGGTGCTGCTGAGCCATGCTGTGTGCTTCTATGGATACACACAGCCCAGCTCAGGAGCGAGTGCAAACATACAAGGGCTACTCTAGGCTCAGGGGTGCATGATTTATATTGCCCAACACCCAGGACATGTAGTTCTGGGTGCTGGGCAGGTGTTGTTTTTTCCTTTTTATTTTTTCTTCCATTTTTTTTTTTTTTTTTTTTTTTTTTTGTGGTTTCCATTTTTTTTCCTTTTTTTTGTTTTGTTTTTCCTTTTTTTGTTTTTTTTTTTTTTCCTTTTTTTTGTTATTCCTTTTTTTTGTTATTCCTTTTTTTTGTTATTCCTTTTTTGTTTTTCCTTTTTTTTTTTTTTGTTTTTGCTTTTTTGTTGTTTTTGCTTTTTTGTTTGTCCCATAGAAAATCTTGTTAAATGGACTGTACAGCGTTTTTGTGAACCTAGGGTTAGGGCTGAACATGTTCCCTCTCCTTCGGCGACTTGGTGATCTGAGCCCTCTGTGTGACAACAGCATGGGGATAAGTTCCCCGTACCAGCTGTCATTTTTTTTTAAATAAGCGCTGTATAAGTTTACGGCGCTATATAAGTACTTGAAATAAATAAATAACTACCACGGCGCGGTTGTGCGCTCTGGTAGATCTGGTTGATTCTAGTATGAAATTGCCCGCCTGTACAATGTACAGGTAGACAGATCACACTGACAGACTGCAGGAGTCCTGCCAGGTACCAGCGATCTGCTGCTCACTGGTGCAATGCTTTTACAGGCTCCTAAAAATCAAAAAAGAAATTAAATACGCATTTTTTTTATTTGCCAAAAAAAGTAATTTATTAATTTAAAGGTGGACTTCTCCTTTAACCAATTCAATACCGGGCAATTTTCCCCCTTCCTGCCCAGGCCATTTTTCACGTTTCAGCGCTCTCACACTTTGAATGACAATTGCGCGGTCATACAACATTGTACCCAAACTAAAATTTTATCATTTTCTTCACACAACTAGAGCTTTCTTTTGGTGGTATTTAATCACCGCCGGGGTGTTTATTTTTTGCTAAATTAACAAAAGACCAAAAATTTAAAAAAAAAACAGTACAAATATCCCCCAAATTACCCCTTTTTGCAGAGTAGACAGTCTGACGTACTTCATAAGAGGAATGGCGAGTTTTTTGAAGTTGTATTTTTTTTGTAATTTTTCAGAAAATTAAAAAATTTAAAAAAGTTTCACTATTTTTTTTTTACATATTGTCACCAGTGCAGTACAGCGTCGTCATATAACTGGCATGGCGGTGATCAGGGACACTGACTGGTGACAGTATGAAAAAAAAAAAAAAATTATATATTTTTTTCTTTTTTATTATTTGTTCTCATATTTTTTTAATTTTTTTTAAGATTTTATTTTCATATTTCACTATGACCAAAGTAGTACAATGTTACCATAGTAACATTGTACTACTTTGGGGAAGTGATCAGTATTTTTTTTTTTTTTTTTTTACACAATTTGCTTATAGCAAAGAATTACTTTGCTATAAGCAAGCATTTACCTGAATGACATTGATTCATTCAGGGTTTTTTTTTGTGCTTAGCTGTGATTTGGCCACAGCTAATCACATGACAGGTGCGTTTGATTAGCTACACCCAGGACATGTAGTGCATTTGATTAGCTGTGACCATTCACAGCTAGGCAGTAGTATACAATGGATGGCATGAATGAAGCCATCCATTGTATACAACTGTCATGTGACCTGCTGTGATTGGTCACAGCAAGTCACATGGTACCGGCAACGGGGCCAATACTCAGATCTGTCATCAGCCGTGTCCGAGGTACACGGCCGGTGACAGATCGCGCCGCTCTGCAGGAGCGCAATCTGCGCATGTGTGGGAGGATGCCATATGGCGTCCACCCGGAACGCTGATGACATTTGTCGCCCGCCATTTGGCCATAGGGCGGGCGGCAAATGGTTAATGGAGCGGACACTGGAGCTTGACTGGCTGCTCAGCATGCGCTTTTACTGAGCACCTAAGTGCGAGGGTGACCTGAAGGAGTTTTTTTTTCTCATTGGGGTCGGCGCCTCATTTACTTGCTCAACAAATGCGCTTCTGAGTGTAAAGAGAGCCTGACACTCCCCTTTCCTGACAAGCACCCAATCGGTGCTCATTACACTGCAAGGTCCCTCCCCTCCCTGTTAGACCCCAGGTGCGGTGCTGGAGACAGTGAGGGGAAGAGGAGGAGATAAAGCACGTTACGTTTTTAAAAGCACCTCAGATTTAAATACGGTTTTGGTTAGAATCATTTTTTTTTTTTTTTTCAATCAGGACAAGTAGATTGGAACCCCAATTTAGTCCCTGGACAAGTAGTTTTTTAATAAATTTCCACACCCTTGAGGTGATCATTGTACATTGCAGGGAGTTTAACAAACTTTGTAGCAGATTTCTACCTTGTGTTGCTCAGAAGAAATAGCTGTATGTTCCACCATGTCCTTTAGGATGGCCATACACTATACAATTTTCTGTCCAATTTCTGCCCAATTTCCTTTAGGTTTACCTTCACCTATGTAGTGCAAGGGCCTGCCTAATTGGATACAATTTGAAAGTGTTTAGGTTTGACCTCATTTTATGGTTTTTGATCTAAAACCAAATTCTCTAGAAAATTGTATACTGTATGGCCAGCCTTAAGCCGGCCATACACTGGTCGAATTCCGAAACTTGGAGAGAACTCTGGACCTTTTTCTGCTCATTGTAATTGGGATAATGAGGGAATAATACACACCTGGCCATGGAACAGCTGAGAAGCCAATTGTCCCATTACTTTTGGTCCCTTAACAAGTGGGAGGCAAACTGTTGTAATTCCTACACCGTTCACCTGATTTGGATGTAAATACCCTCAAATTAAAGCTGACAGTCTGCAGTTAAAGCACATCTTGTTTGTTCATTTCAAATCCATTGTGGTGGTGTATAGAGCCAAAAATGTTAGAATTATGTCGATGTCCCAATATATATGGACCTGACTGTATAATCCAAACAGAAATGAGGATGAGCTGTGACCTGGAAAGAAAATAAAATTCTTGGCCATGAAAATTCTTTTCTGTAGCAAAATGAGGTGAAATTGAAGGCTTGGTTGGTTGAATTTCAAAATCAATTTGGATGCCATCGGGTTACAAAACGCACAAAATTTCTGATTTTTTAAAGAAAATTTGTACAGAATTCGACCCGCGTATGGCCTGCATTACAGACTGGAACGGAAGGATCTATGTCACTCTGAAAAAATTTTCCTTCGACAGTCTTTTCTAAGAATATTCCTTGGAAAATCGTTTCTAAGAATTTTCGTATGAATTTCGTGTCATTAGCGGGCCACAGAAACAGCTGATTTTCGTGCGATCATCGAATTTGAGTGATCGGGCATGTCGGAAATTTTTTTAAAAACGAACAATTTTCTAAACAGTGGGAGAATCGCACAAGAAATATCCAAACAGGCATGAGCTGTGACCTGGAAAGAAAGTAAAATTCTTGGCCACGAAAATTATTTTTGAATTTTCTTTCGAAAATCTTTTCTAAGAATTTTCGTATGAATTTTGAGCCATTAGTGGGTAACAGAAACAGCTGATTTTCATGTGACCGTCAAATTTAAGTATTTGGACATGTCGGAAATTTAAAAAAAAAACAAATTTCTAATCAATGATGGGTGAATCACACGAGAAATATAATCCAAACAGAAATGAGCGTGAGCTGTGACCTGGAAAGAAAATAAAATTCTTGACCACGAAAATTCTTTCTGTAGCAAGATGAGGTGAAATTGAAGGCTTGGTCGAATTTCGAAATCAATGGTGGCGCCATCGGGTTACAAAACGCACAAAATTTTGGATTTTCTAAAGAAGATTTGTTAAGAATTTGACCCACGTATGGCTTGCATTACATTCTGGAATGGAAGGATCTGGTTCATTCCGAAAGAATTTCCTTTCGAAAACCTTTTCTGAAGAATTTCCTGTCGAAAACCTTTTCGGAAGAATTTCCTTTCGAAAACCTTTTCGGAAGAATTTTCCTTTCGAAAACCTTTTCGGAAGAATTTTCCTGTCGAAAACCTTTTCGGAAGAATTTTCCTTTCGAAAACCTTTTCGGAAGAATTTTCCTTTCGAAAACCTTTTCGGAAGAATTTTCCTTTCGAAAACCTTTTCGGAAGAATTTTCCTTTCGAAGACCTTTTCGGAAGAATTTTCCTGTCGAAAACCTTTTCGGAAGAATTTTCCTTTCGAAGACCTTTTCGGAAGAATTTTCCTTTTCGAAGACCTTTTCGGAAGAATTTTCTTTCGAAAACCTTTTCGGAAGAATTTTCCTTTCGAAGACCTTTTCGGAAGAATTTTCCTTTCGAAGACCTTTTCGGAAGAATTTTCCTTTCGAAAACCTTTTCGGAAGAATCTTCCTGTCGAAAACCTTTTCGGAAGAATCTTCCTGTCGAAAACCTTTTCGGAAGAATCTTCCTGTCGAAAACCTTTTCGGAAGAATTTTCCTTGTCGAAAACCTTTTCGGAAGAATTTTCCTTGTCGAAAACCTTTTCGGAAGAATTTTCCTTGTCGAAAACCTTTTCGGAAGAATTTTCCTTGTCGAAAACCTTTTCGGAAGAATTTTGTATGAATTTCGCGCCATTAGCCACAGAAACAGCTGATTTTCGCGTGACAGTCAAATTTGTGTGATCGGGCATGTTGGAAATTAAAAAAAAAACCGAATTTCTAATCAATGATGGGAGAATCGCACGAGAAATATAATCCAAACAGAAATGAGCGTGAGCTGTGACCTGGAAAGAAAATAGAATTCTTGGCCACGAAAATTATTTTCTGTAGCAAAATGAGGTGAAATTGAAGGCTTGGTTGGTCGAATTTTTGAAAACAATGGTGGAGCCATCGAGTTGCAAAACACACAAAATTTCTGATTTTCTAAAGAAAATTCGTTCAGAATCTGACCCGTGTATGGCCCGCATTGCAGACTGATTCTGAGTGGACAGATCTGTTTCATTGTAATCCGCTGATGTACTCGGTGTCTGATCTCTTTAGACGCAGTATCCCCCATGGGAATAGCCCCCTAAATTATTAATCATTGGTGGCTTCATAAGGGATTCGAAGGTATGTACTCTGCTTACCTTTTGATTGTGTCAAACCTTTTAAACTTCACGTTTGTTGAGAGAATAAAAAGCAAACCCCTCTGGGAGATCGATGTACATTTCACCTGTTTCTGCTCTGAAGCTGTTCCTCCACGTCCTTTACAGACCGATTCTAAATGGGAGGATCTGGTTCATTATCACCTGGTGCACTTTGTGTTCTCATGAGGAAAGTTGCAGTGTCTGCATCCCTTTAAGATATTTAACCCTTGGGGAGTATCATCAAAACTGAAATTCTTATTGCAGATGATGTCTGAAATCTAACCTGTATCTTAGTGTAGACTTCTTTGAAAATCATTGAGCCAATCACACAATCGGGAAAAGACGTGTCGGGGAAGTGGGAGGGAGGGGGTGTTCCGTACTCCAACTGTGTAGAAAATGCCTCCAGTTTTCCATATTGCATTAAATTTTACAGGAACATTACAATGTCTTGTGTAACAATTGTATATGCTATATATTTTTTTTTTATGTGCGTTTTATTTTTTTCAATGAAATTGATGTTACCCTTTAGGCTTGGTACTGTGACCTGAAAGCCTTTACCAGGCGACTTGATACACGACTTTGCCATGTTTTGTTTTTTTTTTAACACCAGTTGGAAAATATTTTTTTTTTTTGTTAAATTTCATTTCATTTATTGAATTTCTAACGAAATCCTAATTTTCATAACAAATGGAATTAGAAAAGGTCAAAAATTGATCTACCGATTCAAATTCTGTGTAAACAATAGCTGGTTGCTAAGGAGATGGCCAAGAAGCTGGCTGCTGCGTCCTTAGCAACCAATGACTCTTCAGCTGTCAGCTGCTTTCCCACTGACAGCTGAATGTAAAAAAACAAAAAATGCATGGCTCCCCCCCCCTCCATATCAGGCCCTTTGGGTCTGGTGTGGATGGGGGGACCTCCACGCATTTATTTTACATTCAGCTGTTAGCAGAAACCAGCCGACAACTGATGAGTTATTGGTTAAGGACGCAGGAGCTGGCTTGCCGGCCCTACCCTTAACAACTAGCAATTCGTAATACAGAATTCGGATCGGTTGATTAATTTTTGACTGATTCGAATTCCATTTAGGATTTCCGATTAGGATTTATTTAGAAATTCAGTAAATGAAACAAAATTTATAGAAAAAACTGTTTTTCTCCATTTGTTAAAAAAAAAAAAAAGGTATGTGTTATCCAATTCACATCAATATAGATGAGGATCCGAATTGGAGGCGACTTCCATTAAAGTCTATGGGCACAAGTCAGATAGACGTCGCCTTGAAGTAGTACAGGAACCATTTGTTAAGTCGGAGCGACTTCAGTACTGCTAACTAAGAGGGCTCTCATTGAATAACATGGGATTTCACATGTCATGCGACTTGGGGGTCTCACTTCGGATACCAAGTCACGCCAGTCTCCCCGCATTCACTATATCCAGTCTCCCCGGACCCTGCATTCACTATATCTGGTCTCCCCGGACCCTGCATTCACTATATCTGGTCTCCCCGGACCCCGCATTTACTATATCTGGTCTCCCCGGACCCCGCATGCACTATATCTGGTCTCCCCGGACCCCGCGTTCACTATATCTGGTCTCCCCGGACCCTGCGTTCACTATATCTGGTCTCCCCGGACCCTGCGTTCACTATATCCGGTCTCCCCGGACCCCGCGTTCACTGTATCCGCTCTCCCCAGACCCCGCGTTCACTGTATCCGCTCTCCCCGGACCCCGCGTTCACTGTATCCGCTCTCCCCGGACCCCGCGTTCACTGTATCCGCTCTCCTCGGACCCCGCGTTCACTGTATCCGCTCTCCTCGGACCCCGCGTTCACTGTATCCGCTCTCCCCGGACCCCGCGTTCACTGTATCCGCTCTCCCCGGACCCCGCGTTCACTGTATCCGCTCTCCCCGGACCCCGCGTTCACTGTATCCGCTCTCCCCGGACCCCGCGTTCACTGTATCCGCTCTCCCCGGACCCCGCGTTCACTGTATCCGCTCTCCCCGGACCCCGCGTTCACTGTATCCGCTCTCCCCGGACCCCGCGTTCACTGTATCCGCTCTCCCCGGACCCCGCCTTCACTGTATCCGCTCTCCCCGGACCCCGCCTTCACTGTATCCGCTCTCCCCGGACCCCGCCTTCACTGTATCCGCTCTCCCCGGACCCCGCCTTCACTGTATCCGCTCTCCCCGGACCCCGCCTTCACTGTATCCGCTCTCCCCGGACCCCGCCTTCACTGTATCCGCTCTCCCCGGACCCCGCCTTCACTGTATCCGCTCTCCCCGGACCCCGCCTTCACTGTATCCGCTCTCCCCGGACCCCGCCTTCACTGTATCCGCTCTCCCCGGACCCCGCCTTCACTGTATCCGCTCTCCCCGGACCCCGCCTTCACTGTATCCGCTCTCCCCGGACCCCGCCTTCACTGTATCCGCTCTCCCCGGACCCCGCCTTCACTGTATGGAAATGCAATTATTTTAGTAAATATAAACTGCTAAATACCTTTTCTCATCAGCAGTATATAGCAGTCTTGTGTCTTCAGTCAGTATCCAGCTGAGCACTGGTTAAAGCTTGTTGGAGAAGTTTTCTTTCTGCTTTAGGAGGATGCAGAACCCCTGACCTCTGTCTGGACAGTGCTGATTGCATGCACTCTCCCAAGGAAAAAAAAACTCTAGTAATACACACCAAACTGAGCATGTGCAGACTCCATTTGATAGGTCTTATCAGGAGATAAGAGGGGAAGGATCAGATCAGTCAGGGTCAAACAGCCTTTTTACACAATGCGGAGGATTACCCCCTTAGGTTCCACATTGAGTATAACAAGCATTCTTTCCCTCATCTACAGACTGATTGTACTGTGGTGGGTTTAGGAACACTTTAAAGCTGTAACTGTAGAATGATTTGTAAAGTAGCATAAAAAATGTTTGCAAGTATAGCTGTGTTTGGTTGTTTTCTTACGTATTTTATCATTTTTATATTGAATATCTGGCCGTCATCTTGTGAAATTGATCTGATTTCCCCCGTTCTTCCATACAGGTGGAGTGGATGCAGCAGCAGCAAGTGAAGAAGAGGGTGAAGCGGCACATCCGAGCAGATTCCAGCCTTATGTACTTTAATGACCCCATCTGGTCAAACATGTGGTATCTGGTGAGTGCGCCAATCTACACATTACGTGCTGGCAGGACAGAGATCCCACTTGTGTGTGCCAAGTGCTTCGATGTCTGAACATTCCAAAAATTACATCTGCATTCACTTCCATGTAAACAGTGGCTTGTGTGATGAAGGCATTATTCAGCCATGTGATTTATTGATTTCAGGTACTTATATAGCGCCATCAATTTATGCAGCGTTTTATATATTGTACATTCACATCGGTCCCTTACCCTCAAGGGGCGTACTATCAAAGGCAGGGCTTGAAATTTCCGCTCGCCAATGGCGAGTGGAAATTATGGTGGGGCGAGTGTGTACCCAGGACAGTCTTGCTGAGCAGGCTCGGAGCTCAGGCCGGATCTGTCATTGGCACTGGGAGCCGTCAGGCTGCTCAATAGCTGAGCGCAGTGAAAGCAAAGCAAGGAGTGTGTGCTGTGCTCTCTGCCTCCCCCTAGAGTGCAGTACCCGGATCTGTGAGTGAACAACGAAGTACTGCAACTTTTTATGGAGGATGTGTGTGTGTTTGTGTATGCATGTACAATTGTACATATGTCTGCGTGTATGTACATGTATGTTTCTGTACATCTCCCTCCCCCTCCCCCCTTAGTTGTGTAAAGTCATGTTAAAAAGGTGTGTTTTTCTGCGTTTTTTTTTATTGTTTTTGTATTAGCGTTTTGCGGTATTTTTTCTCTCGTTTGCGGTTTTTATTTTTTTTACCCAAAAAAAATAAACATTTTTTTTTAGTCCAAAAATACTGGTTTGCCTCGTTTTTTAGCGTTAGAGCGTTTTTACTTCTAAAGAAACTCCCCTGGAAACCCACTAGTCCTGGGGGGTTTTTCCCGCCAAAAAGCATTGGTTACAGTCTCTGTGCATGGACACATAGGATAACATTTATTTGCTGTAGACAAAAAACCTCAAAAGCCAAAAACAGCCGCTGTAAAAATGTCCCGTGTGCATGAGGACTTAACCACTTCCAGTCCGGACACTTTCACCCCCTTCCTGTCCAGGCCAATTTTCAGTTTTCAGCGCTATCACACTTTGACAATTGTGCGGTCATGCAACACTGTACCCATATGAATTTTTTTGAGACAGATAAAGCTTTATTTTGGTGGTATTTATTCACCACTGTGATTTTTACTTTTTTTGCTATGTAAATTAAAAAGTCCAAAAATATTGAAAATAGTGTTTTTCTTATAAAATTTTGCAAATAAATAGTATTTCATCATAAATCTTGGCCAAAATGTATTCAGTTATATTTTTAGTAAAAAAAAATAACCCAAATTAGTTTATAACCAAAAATTATAATTTTTAAACATTTTTTTTTTTTACTATAATTTTTTTATATTTTTTATTTATTTTTATTTTACATGCTGTCACCCTAGCAGTACATTGTCACCATGGTGACACTATACTACTTGTGGGGGGTGATGAAGATTTTTTTTTTCGGTGCCTGCGTGGGTTTCCTCCGGATACTCCTGTTTCCTTCAACACTCCAAAAGACATGCTGGTAGGTGAATTGGATCCTGTCTAAATTGTCCCTAGTATGTGTATGTATGAATGTGAGTTAGGGACCTTAGATTGTACACCCCTTGAGGGTTAGGGACTGATGTGAATGTACAATATATATGTGCTGTGTAACTTGACGGTGCTATAGAAGTACCTGAAATAAATAAATAAATAATTGAGGAACACAGGCCACACTGCTCTGTTATTGACCTTATTTATTATTTCAGGTACTTGTATATCGCCGTCAATTTACGCAGCACTTTACATATATATTGTACATTCACATCAGTCCCTAACCCTCAAGGGGCGTACAATCTAAGGTCCCTAACTCACATTCATACATACACATACTAGGGCCAATTTAGACAGGATCCAATTCACCTACCAGCATGTCTTCGGAGTCTGGGAGGAAACCGGAGTACCCGGAGAAAACCCACGCAGGCACAGGGAGAACATGCAAACTCCAGGCAGGAGGTGCCGTGGCTGGGATTTGAACGAACGACCCGAGTACTGCCAGGCGGAAGTGAAAACCATTTAGCCACTGTACTGCCCAACTACTTACTCACAAAACTGAGGCACGATGGTTATATGGGGACTGGTTTAGCAGTTGTTTGCCAATGTCCAAACCTCCTGAAGGCAGCAGTATAACCCACAGATACAAGAATTACTATTAATGGACTTCAAGAAAAAGATTACGATACGGTAAGATTTACAGAAAGTACAAGAAGTCTGCTAGTACTCCATTACAGATTATTACCAGATGTGTGTCATTTGTTTTACATTTATTTAGATGCTTTATTTCCATTTTTACAAGATCTTTCTTAAAAGATTCTGTATCTGGAAGATTATTATTTTTTTTTTAAAGTGTAAGTTCACCTTCAGGAAGCTTTTCCAAAAAAAAATCCTTCATTGCAATTCCATATCCAAACAATAGTACACAGCAGAGCTCCTCCTATTGTAAATGGTGAAGGTTCTCCCATTATAGATGCATCTGCTGGAGCCCTCTCCAGTGAACAAGCTCAGCCCTCCTTCCTCTCAAGCCTGCTTGTTTGCATTTAACAAAGCACATGTGCAGTGTACAAAACAAAAATGGCGACCAACACAACCTATAACTGGCCTTTACAGTAAGGTGCACATGAAAGGGCAGCGCACATTGGAAACAAAATATTTCCCAGCACGCTTACCTGCCAGCCTGCAAAACAATTGAATGGACCCTGCCTAACAGATTGTTAAAAACAGAGGGTTTTGTTTGCACACATTTGCAATTATATGCGTAAGCTGCAGTGCCCATTACAAGGGACCTCTGTATATACTGTGGTCCTAACTCTCCAATGTTTAAGCCTTCATAGTAGGAGCATGTATAAGAATGGATAGATTAGGTGCAGGCGTGCCTGAAGGCAACCTACCGCTCATTCCCAGCAATAGCACAATGGTAGTCAAAGCATACAGTGCTTCCCTGCACCTAACTCAACCAACTGTACAGAAAATGGCAACCTCCCTAACCTATAACTGGCCTTTGCAGCAAGGTACACATGGAGGGGCAATGCAAACAAACAAAATATTTCCCAGCACACTTGCCAGCCAGCCTGCAAAACAACTGAATTGACCCTAACAGTTTGTTAAAAACAGAGGGTTTTGTTTGCACACATTTGCAAATACATGTGTAAGCCGCAGTGCCCATTACAAGGGACCTCTGTATATACTGTGGTCCAAACTCTCCAAATTTTCAAGTCTTCATAGTAGGAGTTTATATACGATAGATTAGGTGCAGGTGTTCCTGGAGGCAGCCTACCGCTCTTTGAAGGCGCAGGGGTGACCAAGTAATAGCACTATGGCAGTCAAGGCATCCAGTGCATCCCTGCACCGAGCTCAACCAACTGTACAGAAAATGGAAACCTCCCCAACCTATAACTGGCCTTTGCAGCAAGGTACACATGGAAGGGCAATGCAAACAGACAAAATATTTCCCAGCACACTTACCAGCCAGCCTGCAAAACAACTGAATTGACCCTTGTCTAAAAGTTTGTTGCTTTTATTTTGCACACATTTGCAAATATATGTGTAAGCCGCAGTGCCCACGACAAAGGACCTCTGTATATACTTTGGTCTTAACTCTATAATTGTAGAGCCTCCATAGTAGGAGCACATGTGTAGCGTGTCCTCTCCTGCAGTTTGAATGAACTGTAGTGTCTGCTAGGGTGTATATTGTGATATTCAGCCCATCCTGCAAATGACTGGTGGGAGGGGAATGAGGGTCCAACTTTTTTTTTTTTTTTCTAGAGACCCTCAAAAGCTGCATCACTTATGGGCGGACCTTCATCATTTACAATAGAAGAAGCTCTGATATGTACTATTCATTGGATCTAGTATTTCATAGGGGGATTTTTAGAAAATCTTCCTGAAGGTGAACTTATACTTTAAAGCAGAGGTCCACTAAAAAAAAAAAAAAAAGTCAGCAGCTGCAAAAACTGTAGCTGCTGACTTTTAAAATACAGCCACTTACCTGTCCCTCGGCCAAGCGGTGTCCTCACCACCGCTGGTTTCACTGGCCACCTTCTCTCCCTGGCAGCGGCATGTTAAGTGTGGGCACTCGGCTGTGACAGCTTGCGGCTTCACAGCCGGGTGCCCACTGCGCATGCGCTTTGTGAATGGCCCGTAGTCTTCTGGGACCTGTCCCAGAAGACTATGGGGAGGGTGGGGAGGATAACGTCTGCTTCCGATCACCTAGGCGATCGCAGCAGGAGTGGGTACCTGTCAAATTCGGGTACCCGCTCCCTAAAGGTACCAATCCTTAATGGGGAGCTGGGGGGGGGGGGATAAAGGCTTAAAGCGAAACCTCCCCTTTTGGGTGGAGCTCCACTTTAAGCAGGTCAGACTTGAAGGTGTATGAATGTTGTGTGGATGGATGTTGTGGATCTTCTGTGATGCATAACCTATAAAAGCCAGAAGAATGAAAGTTAATTTCTGGGAATACAAATTGAGGATTGTACAATTTACTCAAAGTAGAACACGTGACCTTGGATTTCATAACAAATATCTGCTTTAAAATCTAAGGCCAGCTTGGTTTTTATAGGCTTACCCTTCCAGTCAATGACAACTGGAATTATGGTGTGCAGGATAATTATCCTAAAACCCCTCAGAAACCAGCTTAGTTTATGATCTACTTTCTCTGTAGAAAGCTGTATAAGGAACAGTGGTGTCCAGCATAGAGTAGCCTGGTTACTGCTGCAGTTTTCTGATTTTAGTTTTGCCTGCTGTACATTGGACATACTTCGTTCTCTTTGCAGTACCTTCATGAATAAGCTTGGTGATTCTCTAAAATTCTGTGGGTTTTTTTTATCCTGTTTTTGTGTTTTTCAGCATTGTGGAGATAAAAGCAGCCGCTGCCGGTCAGAAATGAATGTCATGGCAGCTTGGCAAAGAGGATACACGGGAAAGAACGTGGTGGTCAGCATCTTGGATGATGGTGTGGAAAGAAGTCACCCAGATCTCATTCACAATTATGTGAGTATTGGCTGAACTGAGTAAGGCTTTCTGGTTGACTTTACACATGTATGTTCTGGCATGTGCTATGCACTGTTTAAGCCAGCCTTTTTCAACCTTTCTACCCCAAAGAACCCTTGAAATAATTTTCAGGTCTCAGGGAACCCTTGCTAAAAAAAAAACTTAACTTAAAACTTGTTGGACATTGGCAAAATGCAACCTTTACAGTGGTGGTCAAGATGCAACCCTTACAGACAGCTGGCTCTGATCCAGAACTTTACGGGCACCATCAAATGGGGAGCTCAATCAGTCACAGGTCAAAGAACCCTTAGTTACCTCTTGAGAAACCCTAGGGTTCTATCACGTACCTGGTGTTAGAGGCCAATGAAGAGAGGGCTTCCTTTGCGGCTAAGTTCTAGACTCCCCTGGATATGGGACAGAAGGAGTCAGGCCCAAAGTAGCACATGTCGCCTGTAGGAATGCTTGTCAGAGGTATACTCAGGAGCTCAGCTGATGCACTGGAACGGTGTCTGCAGACAGGTAGCACTTGTGAGGTTTATGCAGGCCTTCAGGGTAGCAGAGGACTACAGAGTAGTCTGTTCAAAGCCAAGACCAGATGCCGGGTGGAGATTGGAGCAGACGTAGTCAATAGGATAGCCGGGGTCACACACAGGAGAGCAAGTGAGAATATCTGTTAGCCAAGCCGGGGTCAGATCAGGAGAGCAGGAGAGAATATCCGGTAGCCAAGCCGGGGTCAGATCAGGAGAGCAGGAGAGAATATCTGGTAGCCAAGCCGGGGTCAGATCAGGAGAGCAGGAGAGAATATCCGGTAGCCAAGCCGGGGTCAGATCAGGAGAGCAGGTGAGAATATCTGTTAGCCAAGCCGGGGTCAGATCAGGAGAGTAGGTGAGAATATCTGTTAGCCAAGCTGGGGTCAGATCAGGAGAGCAGGTGAGAATATCTATTAGCCAAGCCGGGGTCAGATCAGGAGAGCAGGTGAGAATATCCTTTAGCCAAGCCAGGGTCAGAGCAGGAGAGAATATCCGTTAGCCAAGCCAGGGTCAGATCAGGAGTCAGGCAGAGAAGACGGGTCCAGGAACAAGCCAAATCGGTAACAGCAGATCGCTGTAGCAAGGGAACACAGACAAAGGTACTGGGAAGCCAGACATCAACCAGCAATTTGAGGGAGTGATGGGTTTCCTTATAAAGGCCGTCTGGCACCAAACTGGCCTAATGTGTGCGTAAATATGTGCCTGTGCTCATGTGTGTTCCTGCTCACGTCCGTGTGCCAATGCACATAGATTTTCACCGGCGTGCATTTCTGTGGCCATGCAAGGTACTGGCAAGAATGCCAGGTCTCTGAGTACCTCTGCTGTGGACAGAGCCCTGACAGGTTCCACTGATCCCTTGTGGAGAATGGCTGGTTTATGCCAGAAAGCCAAGTGAAATATAGCCTACTTTACGCATACAGTATATACACAAAAGTGAAAAAGTATTTGCCCCCAAAGTTATCGCAAACTCTTATAAACAAAAGATGCAGCGCTAATATAAGTAGGTGAAATTGAATTCTATGCTACCACACAATATTGCAGTGTACCAAAATGATGAAAAGGATAATGACCAAAAATAAAACGTCCAACATATAAGAAAAAACTAATAGCAAAAATGGGACTGTAATTCACTATATATCCCAAAAAACCTTTTATGTGCCAATAATGACCAGAATTGTCCAGTAGTGACCAGTAATAACTGTGACTTCTGGGATACCCCTCCACCACTTTGCACTCACCAGAAGTAAAAAGCAAGCCTGCATTAAAGGGAAATGACTCCTTGGAACGTGTCCATCCACTTCCTACCACCAGTCACCGATCCATCCAAGATGAAGTACCTCCTAAGAGGAGAGCTCACAAATAGAGCCTGGAGACAGTGCAATATAGTGTAGTATGTATTTATTATAAATTGCAGCAACCACGTGGAGCATGACATGAACAAGCAGTAAAATCACTCACAAAGATGGCCGCCAGACCATTTCATGGACTCGGCGGCGTGACGTCAGCACGCAGGCTCCTCTGTGACGCGTTTCGTGCACACGCACGTTCTCAAAGGGGACCCGCCTTACACATGCAATATATACACAAAAGTGAAAAAGTATTTGGCCCCAAAGTTATCGCAAAACTCTTGATTGCAGTTACCACCACCAAGGGTGGCACAACCAGTTATTAGGTTTGGGGGGCAATTACTTTTTCACATAGGGCCAGGCAGGTTTGGACAACTTTTTTCTCTTTAATGAAACCATTTAAAAAATGCATTTTGTATTTACTCAGGTTGTCTTTAACTACCTGCCGACCGCAGATAGCCGAATGACGGCTGCACTGCGGCCGGCCAGTTCTGAGTGGACGTCATATGACGTCCTCCCAGAACGCGCTCTCCTGCGCGCCCCAGGGGGCGCGCACCCGGCGATCTCCGTGATCGCTGTGTCCTACGGACACAGCTGATCACGTGATGTGGTAAAAGGCCAATCACAGCGGCCTTTTACCACGTGATCAGCGGTGTCCAATAACACGCTGATCAGAGGGAAATGCAAGTGCCGGTTCTCGGCTGCACTTTCCTCACGCTGTCAGATCGTGAGGAAAGTACTGCCAAGAACCGACAGTTGTCAGAGCGGGGATCGGCACCGATCATCAGGGCACTGATGATCAGTGCCCTGATGATCGGTGCCCAGCAGTGCCACCCGCAAGTTCCGCCCACCTGTGCCCAGCAGTGCGCCCACTAGCTTCGCCCACCTGTGCCCAGCAGTGCACCCACCTGTGCCACTCTGCAGTGTCTCACACCTGTGCCCAGAAGTGCCACCTACCGGTGCCCAGCAGTGCCACCCACCTGTGCCCACCCACCTGTGCCCACCAGTGCAGCCCAGCAGTGCTGCCAGTCAGTGCCACCAGTCAGTGCCCAGGGGTTGCGCCAGTCAGTGCCGCCAGTCAGTGCCCAGCGGTGATGCCAGTCAGTGCAGTCTATCAGTACCCATCATCGGTGTCACCTATCGGTGCCGCCTATCAGTGCTGCATATTAGTGCCGCCTATCCGTGACACCTCATTAGTACTGCCTATCAGTGCCCTTTAGTGTTGCCTATCAGTGCCCATCAGTGCTGCCTCATCAACGCACATCAGTGAAGGAGAAAAAATGCCTGTTTGAAAAATTTTATAATAGAAACAAAGAAACTTTTTTTTTTTTCAAATTTTTTGCACTTTTTTTATTTCTAGCGCAAAAAGTAAAGCGCCCATTGGCGATTAAATACCACCAAAAGAAAGCTCTATTTGTGAGAAAAAAATGAACAAAATTTCATATGGGTACAATGTTGCATGACCGCGCAATTGTCAATCAAAGTGCGACAGCGCTGAAAGCTGAAAATTGGCCTGGTAAATAAGGGGGTATAAGTGCCTGGTAGGCGAGTGGTTAATATTAAAATTTGATGATCTGAATCATTTCAGTGTGACAAATATGCAAAAAAAAAATAAAAACCTCAGATTCCGAAAAAACAGGCAAATAAAATATACATTTTACCACCTCCTGTCCTGCCCATGTACATAGATGGCCGGAAGGGAGCAGTGCAGGAGCGAGTGGCTGTTTATAAACATCCTCCCGCTTCCCTGCCTCTGTGCTCTCCCAGAGAGAGCACGGCGCCACGATCCGGTGTCCGCTGTGTGCAGAGAACACCAATCGCTGTACGGGACCTCTGTGTGAGGTCCCGATCATGTGATCACTGATTGGCCAATCAGTGATCACATGAATAGTAGTAAGATGTCACTTCTGACATTGTTTACTACTAGTGAAATCTGTGAATGATCACAGAGGTCACATGGTACAGGGCTATTCACAACTGCCTTGTGCCATGTGACAAGCTGTGACCAATCACAGCTCTCACAGTATTTCTCAATGGCTGCAAGAATGCAGCCACAGAGAAATGGAAACAATTGCTTTTACAGCCTTTATGGGTGTAAAAGCAATCAGTGTACAAAAAAAAAAAATCTTCATCACCCCCCACAAGTAGTACAGTGTCACCATGGTGACAGTATGTTAAAAAAAATATATAAAAATGTAAAAAAAAATTTAGAAAAATTATCATTTTTGGTTATAAACTAATTTGTGTTTTTTTTAGTTTTTTGGTGTTTTTACTACTAAAAAGATAGCTGAATCCATTTTGGCCAAGATTTATGAAGAAAGATTATTTATGTGCAACATTGTTATAAGAGAAACACTTTTTTTTTCAAAATGTTTGGGCTTTTGTTTTTATAGCAAAAAAATACAAATCCCAGTGGTGAATAAATACCACCAAGATAAAGTTTTATCTGTCTCAAAAAAATGCTAAAAAATTCATATGGGTACAGTATTGCATGACCGCGCAATTGTCATTCAAAATGTGACTGTGCTGATGAAAATTGGCCTGGGCGGGAAGGGGGGGAAAGTGTCCGGACTTGAAGTGGTTAAAGTCCTTAAAAGTTTTATGTTGAACTTTATGAATGGGATTGTGTGTGTTGTTTAGCGTCGTACATCAGGGTTTAATTCCACTTTACAGCAGCAGTTGTGTTACGATGTCATCAAAAGCACAGTAATGGTGGACGTAATTAGACGATACACTCCAGGTATAGGGTGATCTGGAACTCTTCCCTCTTCTTTAATGCCAGATGTGTGTACAGCAGACTTTCACAAAGCATTTACAAAGCTTTCAGCCAGCTTCAGCCAACTTTAATGGAGCTTTGGAAATGACCTCCAGCTCCAGTTTGATGACAGACCAAGATCTTAATGGGAGTCCTGGCTGTGACTTTTAAAGCAATTTCAATGCTTGCTGGCAGCAGAAGAGTGATTTAAAGCCTTCAAAAAAAGCTTGATGAAGGCTAAGAAAATATAACGATGAAGCTTGCTGATGAGATGAGTGTTTACAGATTGTCGCGCATATGAGCTAGGCCTAAAGGTCGTCGGTTAATAATGCCCCTGTAGTAAGCAGTCCGCTTGTATGGACTAATTATTGCAGAATTGTAACCTCGCCTTAACTAAACTACTTTTAGGGCTTGTTTGCACTTGCTTTGCTCTCTGAAGATCAACCTGCATTTGGATTTCTCTTCAGTTAGTATTTGACAGGCGGTAAAGAGGTGTTGTATTGCCTCCTGCTTTAACTCCTGGACCACCGTGGTCACAAAGCATTGTGGACACAACATGTGTACATCCCTGGCCACTGCCTCTGCAGCTAAAGAGGGTGTTAAAAGCATGTTAAAAACCCCCCTCCCCTCCAACCTTGTGTGTGAACGAGGCCTTCAGGCTCGGGTTCACACTTGCCTACAGTCTGCTGGTGCAGGAATTGCACCTGTTCCCACACCCGCAAGCCAAATCACGCTGCCCTTATGAGCAATAGGCAGCACAGTGGCTAAATGGTGGGCAGCACAGTGGCTAAATGGTTTTCACTTCCACCTGGCAGTATGCGGGTCGTTGGTTCGAATCCCAACCACGGCACCACCTGCCTGGAGTTTGCATGTTCTCCCTGTGCTTGCGTGGGTTTCCTCCGGGTACCAGAGTTTCCTCCCACACTGCAAAAACATGCTGATAGGTTAATTGGATCCTGTCTAAATTGTCCCTAGTATGTGTATGTATGAATGTGAGTTAGGGACCTTAGATTGTACACCCCTTGAGGGTTAGGGACTGAGTACCCGGAGGAAACCCTCACAGGCAGAGGGAGAACATGCAAACTCCAGGCAGCACGATTTATATGATGTATATTTTGTATATAGTTTAATTTTGCTTTCACAAAACAATAATGGTTATGGTTGAACTGGATGAACTTTTGTCTTTTTTCAGCCAGACTAACTATGTAACTGTCCTGTAAATGAAGCTACTTTTTCTCTTAACTGTTACCAATTTTATTTCAGGATCCATACGCCAGCCATGATGTCAATGGGGACGACCAGGATCCAAGTCCACGATATGATGCCAGCAATGAAAATAAGTGCGTCGTTGGTTTGAATTTCTGATATAGCCACTGCGTACTTCTACTTGTAATATGAAATATGGGACTGAGCTCTGTTTACAATTACACTGACCACGAAACACAACCCTAGTCCCAAAAAATCTGTTCAGCACAGCTCTGCAATACATGTACAATTCTCCAGCGTTATTTCTTTTTATGAACACTGCAAGTGCAATATTATTATTATTATACAGTATTTATATAGCGCCAAAGGGTTTGCTCAGCTCTGTACAATAGCGGGGGGGACAGAACATGAGACAAAACAGTACAATACACGAGGGGTTCGAGGGCCTTGCTCTTTCGAGCTTACAATCTAGGAGGGAGGGGATAGTGGTACAGGAGGAAGTGGCTGTGGGGGATGGAGTGGTAGGAGGAGTGGAGGAGATCGGTTGTTAGGTGAGGGTGGGGTAGGCTTCCCTGAAGAGGTGGGTTTTCAGGGTGCGTCTGAAGGTGAGGAGGGTAGGTGATAGTCTGATGGATTGGGGAAGGGAGTTCCAGAGGATGGGGGAAGTCCTGGAGAAGTCCTGCTGTCGGGCATGGGAGGAGGAGACCAGGGAGCTGGAGAGTAGGAGGTCCTGTGAGGAGCGAAGGGCACGGGTAGGGTGGTATTTGGGTATCAGGTCGGTTAGGTAGTTTGGGGCAGCATTGTGAATGGCTTTGTAGGTCAGAGTTAGCAGTTTGAATTTAATGCGTTGGGCAATCGGGAGCCAATGAAGGGATTGGCAGAGGGGGGAGGCAGATGTGGAGCGGTTGGTGAGGTGGATGAGTCTAGCCGCTGAGTTCAGGATAGACTGGAGTGGGGATAGCGTTCGTTTGGGTAGGCCAGTGAGAAGGGAGTTGCAGTAGTCCAGGCGTGAGATGATGAGGGAGTGTACGAGTTGTTTGGTGGTGTCTGGGGTGAGGAACGTACGTATCTTGGAGATGTTGCGGAGGTGGAGCCTGCATGACTTTGATAGTAATTGGACATGAGGTTGGATGGAAAGTTTTGAGTCCAGGGTGACACCCAGGACTTTGGCGTGTGGGGTGGGATTGATGGTGGCGTTGCAAGTCGTGATGGAGTGGATGGAGGGGGGGATCATAAAGTCCCTATGATCCTGCTCCCCACTTCCTAGATTGGTCTGACAACACTACATGAAATTCCTAGGCAGCGGTGTCAGCCCCGTCAGACTTCTCTCTTTCTAGACCAGGAGTGTCAAACTCCATTTCATGGCAGGCCGTGTCGACAGTATGGTTGCCCTCAAAGGGCCAGTTGTATATGTAAGACTAGATGTCCACAGCACCCCACCCCCCATTACATCAGATGTCAAGAATCCCACACCCTTCTTAAAATCACCGTGCACCCTCTTTGGGGGCAGTGCTGGAAAGCCGAAAGTGCAGGGTCTGGAGGAGGACCAGAGAAGGATTGTCACAAGAGTCAGTTACCAGAGTCTGCTGAATGCAGAGATGAGAGGGTGCTGCAGGTGCACTGAGAGGTGCAGGATTTGGTTGAGTTCTATTCTCCTCTCTGCTGCCGACTGCTGAGACAAGGTGGGAGCGGAGACAAGGGGGCACCTGCATGAAAGGTGCAAGGACCACGTGAAATGGTCTGGCCTGTGGCCCTCGTGTTTCACACCTGTGTGCCAGATTATCAGGTCACATTTTTCCGATGTGGGAATGAATGCATATTCATGCACGTTCCTACAGTGTTCCAAAAATGTGCATCCCTATTGCAGGCGTGCAACAGTGCAATTAAATTTTAATGCTGCCCCAGTGCACTTTGCTGACACGCACGTGAATGCACATGGGAAAATTTCGGTAATGTGGGCTCCCCTCCCATACCAATTACCAGTAGGAAGGCGTTAACTTCATTTTGGGCCTCTCCTTATCTCTCCAAGGAAGTGATGAAAGGAACATACAGGAGGCCGCAAATGTCTAGTACATTGCCAATGATTTATTGTTTATACGACATAGATGCCAAATGGGTGCTCACAAAAGTGAAGAATAAAGATGACAAGATGCCACAGCATAGGGAATCGTGTATAGGTATACACCCTGCTGGACTGGCAAGCTGACGTGTTTTGGAGTCATCTTGTGACCTTGATGGCTTTGTATTCTTCACTTTTGGATGCCTGTGCACTTGGGTGAAGGCATGTAAAGGCCTGATGGTAAATGACCCATTATATGCTAAACTGGTGTGGGTAACCGGGACCCTGAATAACAACTTACAAGTGTAAGCCTTGTTGGGTTGAAATCTGGTGCTGGTTAAGGGAAAAGGTCAACGTCCTGGTGGTGAGAAGAGGACCTCTCAACCGAAAACAAATCCAGTAAACTGAGTCTCCCATGTCTCATGGGTCCCAGTTGTACAATTGGAGCCTTAGCTTGGAACCATGAGTAGACTGCAGTGCCCAGTGATGTAAGTTGTTCCCAACTGAACTGAGGGGTCATTGCTGTGGTGGAGTATTTGTGCAACATAGATGCCAAATGGGTGCTCCCAAAAGTGAAGAATAAAGATCACAAGATGCCACAGCATAGGGAATTGTGTACAGCCATACACCCTGCTGGACTGGCAAGCTGACGTGTTTTGGAGGTGTACCTCCTTCTTCAGAGCTTATGCACAATCTTTGCGCCAGATTGCTAGTCCACAAGGGTGTAAGGTTGTATGCCACGGGTGTCAAACTGGCGGCCCTCCAGTTGTTGCCAAACTACAAGTCCCAGGAGGCATTGCAAGATTGACAGTTACAAGCACGACTCCCAAAGGCAAGAGTCATGATGGGACTTGTAGTTTCGCAACAGCTGGAGGGCCGCCAGTTTGACACCCCTGTTGTATGCGATTCCCTATGCTGTGTCATCTTGTGATCATTATGCTTTGTATTCACTTTTGTGAGTACCCACTTGGCATCTATGTTGTGTGAACAATAAAACGGTAGCTCACTTAGGCGTTTGTGCCCTCCTGTTTGTTCTTTTCGTAGTTTTTACAAGATTTCCCAATCTGAGGAGGGCTGCATCAACTATACATTTCTGACGGAGTTCATGGTTCATCACACATCATTTGTGGTCTTCGTAGTTTTCAGTGGATCTCTGAACGCTGAATATGATCGGGTTTTTCTTGTGTCCCAAGAAGCGGTGCGTCATCTTGGCCTTTTCAGGTAGATTTCCCTTGTTTAGCGTGGTTGGAGCTTAGTAGGTGCGGGTGGTGGTGTGCAGACAAGACAGGTGGTATGGCGCACGAAGGTAGTAGAACCATATTTTCCACTCCCCCATATGGGCTTCTTTGTAACTGAGGCTTACCCCTGATTTGATGGGAGCAGTTTTCCTGTGGTAAACCAACGAATATGGGTTTCTGGATGGTGGTCTTCAGCACCCTCAAGTATTGCAACATGCTCTACTGTTTTACCACGATTTGGAAGTGTATTGTTTTAATGATCTGATGGGAGCAGTTATCCTGTGGTAAACCAACGAATATGGGTTTCTGGATGGTGGTCTTCAGCACCCTCATGTATTGAAACATGCCCTACTGTTCTACCACGATTTGGAAGTGTATTGTTTTAAGGTAAACCAAAGAATAATTTGGCTTCTGGCTGGAAGGGTCATAATTCAGAGAGGATGCCTGTGCACTTGGGTGAAGGCACGTAAAGGCCCGATGGTAAATGACCCATTATATGCTAAACTGGTGTGAGTGAACGGGACCCTGAATAACAGCCTTGTTGGGTCGAAAGCTGGTGCTGGTTAAGGGAAAAGGTCAACGTCCTGGTGGTGAGAAGAGGACCTCTCAACCGAAAACAAATCCAGTAAACTGAGTCTCCCGTGTCTCATGGGTCCCAGGTGTACAGTTGGAGCCTTAGCTTGGAACCATGAGTAGACGGCAGTGCCCAGTGATGTAAGTTGTTCCCAACTGAACTGAGGGGTCAGTGCTGTGGTGGAGTATTTGTGGTCTACCTGACATCGATCCCACCTTCCATACACACTGGAGCAAAACAGGGCAGGTTGGTGTGGGCTTTGGGGCCAGATACTAGCTAAACAGTATGGCCCCTGGAGAGCCTGCTAACATACCTGCTGTATTTACACCCTTCTAGTTCAGTGTTGTCAGCCCACAACAGGAAGTTAGGAGGTAAGTGCAATTCTGGCCAAATTATTGGATATTTTTCGGTACTTAAAGTGTTATTAAACCCACAACAATAAAATCAGTTTGTATATGTAGTAAAGCATGCGTAAAGCATTGTTATACTCACTGGGGAACCTAAGGGGTTAATCCTCCGTATTGTGTAAAAAGGCTGTTTGATCCTGTCTTCTCTGATCCTTCCCTTATTCTACTGTACCCAATCCATCTGGTAGTAGTACAGAGCTCAAGGAGTCACTCTGCACATGCTCAGTTTAGTGTGTATGGCTAGAGGTTTTTTTTGTCCCTTTGGGAGAGTGCATGTGATCAGCACTATCCAGAGGGTCAGGGGTCATGCAGCCTCATAGTACAGTCAGAGCAGAAAACTCCTCCTACAAGCTTTAACCATGACACTGATAGAAGTCACATAACTGTTATATACTGCTGATGAGAAGATATTTAGCAGTTTATATTTAGTCCGATATTTGCATTTCCATGCTCTGTGTACTGTGGGAGACCCAATATAGTGAATGCAGGGTCCTGGGAGACCCAATATAGTGAATGCAGGGTCCTGGGAGACCCAATATAGTGAATGCAGGGTCCGGAAGAGCAGATATAGTGAATGCAGGGTCCGGGGAGAGCGGATATAGTGAATGCGGGGTTCGGGGAGAGCGGATATAGTGAATGCAGAGTCCAGGGAGACCGGATACAGTGAATGCGGGGTCCGGGGAGACCGGATACAGTGAATGCGGGGTCCGGGGAGACCGGATACAGTGAATGCGGGGTTCGGGGAGACCGGATACAGTGAATGCGGGGTCCGGGGAGAGCGGATACAGTGAATGCGGGGTCTGGGGAGACCGGATACAGTGAATGCGGGGTCCGGGGAGACCGGATACAGTGAATGCGGGGTCCGGGGAGACCGGATACAGTGAATGCGGGGTCCGGGACACCGGATACAGTGAATGCGGGGTCCGGGGAGACCGGATACAGTGAATGCGGGGTCCGGGGAGACCGGATACAGTGAATGCGGGGTCCGGGGAGAGCGGATACAGTGAATGCGGGGTCTGGGGAGAGCGGATACAGTGAATGCGGGGTCTGGGGAGAGCGGATACAGTGAATGCGGGGTTCGGGGAGAGCGGATACAGTGAATGCGGGGTCCGGGGAGACCGTATCTAATTAATGCAGGGTCCGGGGTTTAGCAACACTTTAAAATATTTTTAGAGAGCCTTAATATGGGGAAATTAGCATGCATTGCGGAGCTGTGCTGGATGTTTTTTTAATCATTTTTTTTTTATTTAGGGGGGATTTTTTTTTTTTCTTAAAATTGTCCGTTTTCTCAGTTTAAACATTTTGATATGTTTGCGATTTTCTGTTGTGAATAAAATATAGATTTATGAGATTTGCATTGCAATCATTGCATTCTGGTTTTTTTAGTAGATTTTGCAACTTTTTTTTGGAATTGGGGTTTCCATAAGGTGTATAGAATGGTGTGTGTAGCTTTTGTCTCTGGTTGGTGTAGGAGCTGGAAAGTGTTTGAATGTAATGTTGTCGTTCTTTCCCCTGTAGACATGGCACTCGCTGTGCTGGTGAAGTGGCTGCATCTGCCAATAACTCCTACTGTATTGTGGGCATCGCCTACAATGCCAGGATTGGTGGTAAGTGGTATTTTCTTTCTTTGGAAGCATTAGACACAGTAACCTTTCCTTATCAGGAAAATGCTTGATACTAAACTCCGAACACCTATAAATTATATTGCCTGTATTCAGTGTAACTATGTATTAAAAAATTGCCTTATACTAAAAGTGGAACTAAACTGCTAGAAATACCTCCTAATTCCAGCAATTTTGTCAGTTAAATCTTCGTCGGCCACTGTCATCCTCTCTCCAGCTACTTCGGGGTGTCAGGTTTTTGGCCTCTTGATTGGCTAGTCTGGGAATGACGTCATCCCGCACATCTGCACAGGAGTCTGTCATTCTGGTATTTGATTGGCTAGTCAGGGAATGGCATCATCTCGCGCATACGTACAGGGATCTGTCGTTCTGGCATCTTTTTATTTTATTACAGGTACTTCTATAGTGCTTTCAATTTACATTGAACTTTACATATATATTGTACATTCGCATCAGTCCCTAACCCTCAAGGGGCGTACAATCTAAGGTCCCTAACTCACATTCATACATACACATACTAGGGCCAATTTAGACAGGAGCTAATTCAGCTACCAGCATGTCTTTGGAGCATAGGAGGAAACCGGAGTACCCAGAGGAAACCCACGCAGGCACAGGGAGAACATGCAAACTCCAGGTGGTGTGGTTGGAATTTGAACCGATGACCCTAGTGTTGCCAGGTGGAAGTGCTAACCATTTAGCCACTGTGCAGCAGTAGGATTGTTAGGACAAGAGGTCCACACATACCAGCCCTTTTCTTCTAAAATATCCCTTTCCTCCTGTATTCGGGGGATCCCAGAACCTCTTCCTGGCTTCCTGTGTGCAGATGTCTCCTTAGCTCTAAGGAGACCTCTGTGAGTACTTCCTCCCTGAGCCGAGCTGTGTGCATCCATAGACAGACAAGTCATCACTCTGCTGCTCTTGTTGTCTGCTGAGTGCATTCAATAGAAGGCTGCGATCAGACAGGTAAGTGTTATTGCAGAAGAGACATAGCAAGACACAGTCTCTTCTGCAATAAAGAGCTGCCTGCTCGTTCTTTTTTTTAATTACGTTTTTGTGAAAACACCTGAATATGTGATGCCGGCCTCCTGTAGCATCATTGTGACTGGGACACTGCTGACTCGGGCAAAAAGAGGGTCAGGGGTCATGCAGCCTCATGGTACAGTCAGAGCAGAATGTAAGCTCCTCCTACAAGCATTAACCAGTGCTCTGCTGGACACTGATAGAAGTCACAAGTCTGGCACAGTCTGACTCGGGCTCTATTCACACTTGTGACTTAGGACATGACAAGTCGCAGCCCATGTTTTTCAATGGCACCCATTTGAATTGGTGAGACTTAAAGTCGCAGTGATTTTGAAAGGGCGCCAGCACTACTTTGATGTTACTTTTGGTGCGACTTAAGTCCAGAGAGTGTAAAGTCAGATCAAAATTGCACAAGTGTCAATGGGGCCTCGTTGCTGGGCCACTAATTTTATTGTCCAATCAGCAGGCTGGTGCTGTAATATAGGTCTGAGACGTAAATCACAAGACTGGTGAACATAATTACATAAATGACATTTCTTCCGATGTCTGATTTCAGCTGTGTATTTGGTCGCTTGCCTGGAGTTCAGCTTAAAGTGTAAACCTCTGAAATGAAAAATGCACAAAATATATCCTTCTAGTGTAAACTTGCCTCAATCCAAAGCACCCAGTGTGATTTCTGTCTACCCTTTCATTTATCTGATTGAGTCGCTGCTGACAGTCTATGCTGGCACCAAACAATCCCAGGAGATACCCCACACCACCACCACCCCACTACACCACCACCCCACTACACCACCACCCCACTACACCACCACCCCACTACACCACTACCCCACCACCACCCCACACCACCACCACCCAACCACCACCACACCACCACACCACCACCACCCCATCACACCACACCACCACCACCACCACCCCACCACACAGCAGGTCATTGACAGACCGCCTCAGCTCTGGATGTTTCCCTATGAGACTGTGTAGAGAGGGGATGTCAGCCTGTTATTCTCCAATGATTAGACTTGTCCTCACATTCCCCCCCCCCCCCCAAACACACCAATTCACTGGGAAGACCAGTGTACTGATGTTTCTGCTCCCCAGCTCTCTGTGTGTATAAGTGTGTATATTATGGAATAAATATACCAAAAAACTGAGTACCCCAATTAGGGGCACAGTCCACGCATAAACACAAAATGTCCTTGTATATAAAGAAACACTCCAAGATATACACTGGCTCACCATTTTATTAGGTCCACCTGTTAAATTGCTTGGTGACACAAATTGCTAATCAGCCAATCAATGGCAGCAACTCTATGCCCTTGGGCATCTAGATGTGGTGGAGACAACTTTCTGAAGTTCAAACCGAGCATCAGAATAGAAAAGAAAGGGGATTTAAGTGACTTTGAATGTGGCATGGTTGTAGATGCCAGACGGGCTGGTCTGAGTATTTCAAAAACTGCTGATCTACTGGGATTTTCATGCACAGCCATCTCCTAGGGTGTACAGAGAATGGTCCGAAAAAGAGAAAATATCCTGTGAGTGGCAGTTCTGTAGACAAAAATGCCTTGTTGAGGTGAGAGGAGAATGGGAAGAATGGTTCAAGATGATAGAAAGGCAACAGTAACTCATGTCAATATGGACCAAAATTTCTGAGGAATGTTTCCAACACCTTGAATGAATCTATGCCACGAATAATGGAGGCAATTGGGGGTCCAACCCGGTACTAGCAAGGTGTTCCTAATAAAATGGCCGGTGAGTGTATGTATCTGAGGATGAACCTCTTAGCAAAGTGGATAATACACTAAGGGGGGATTTACTAAAACTGGAGCACTCAGAATCTGGTGCAGCTGTGCATGGTAGCCAGGGCTGTGAATAAGGGGGTACCACCAGTGCTCCTGTACGGGTCCCAGGCCAGCAGGGGGGCCCAGGCAGCGGGGTGATTCAGATGTGGACAGGGAGGGTGATTAATCCTGCTGGCTTTCAGCTGCTGCAGAGAGAGCCATACAGGGGTTCGGTTCCAGTAATTGCCCCCTCCCCCACTGCACCCATCACCCTCCCGGTGCACCATGTTTCCCCCTGCTGCCCAGGCCCCCGATGTGTGCCCCCAACCCCCCACAGTGCTGCCAGCTTCCTTCCTCTCCTTCCCACTGACAGCTGCAAGCACACAATAGGATCCTTCAGGATGGAGAGGAATGGTCCGGTAAATGTCACAATTACTAGCCCCTTCCTTTCCTGAATGAACACAATGAGTGATTGGTACGGATCACTCACTGTGTTCGTTCATAACTGAAGCATAGAAAACTGTGGGGGGTTTTTAGGGGGGGAAGGTGGCCCTCTCAGGTTGGCTGTATGGGGCCCCGTGGTTTCTAACAGCAGCCCTGATGGTAGCCAATCCGCTTCTAACTTCAGCTTGTTCAATTAAGCTTTGCCAATTAAACCTGGAAGCTGATTGGTTTCTGTGCACAGCTGCAAAAGATTTTGCACCAATATGTTTTAGTTTAAAAAAAAAACCCTTAGAGTCCATAAAAAATGTCTCCAGATAGAACCTCCATGGGAGCTCACATATTGTGTATACACATCCAAAGGTGGGCTATGGCAACCACAAGTAGTTGTTGCTGGAAGGATCCGTTGGAAGGGGTGCCTTATAGTTGCCCAAAATTAGCGTAGCATAACTCTGTATAGCATGGAACTCTCCATTCACCAAATGGCAATTTAATCCACTTAGACAAACTTTCCACAAAATGAAGCTGAATATTGTGTAGCTTATGAATCAATAAGTGAAAGGAACTTCTGCACCTACTAAATAATATGCAAAATAGCCAATTTCTGTGAATGCTGCTGCCAACATCAATTGTGTTCGCACAATACAAACAAAATAAAGTGATGTAGCGCTGCTAATTGATATACATCGATCCGTCATAATAGACAAGCAAAGTGAACGCACTGTGCACATAATAATGAAGTGAATAAATACAGATATCATACATTACTACAAAAAAATGTGTACCCCCTGATGAAGTCATGTGACGGTGACGCAACGCGTCGGGCATGGGCGGAGGCAGATTAAGGAAGTAAAAGGATTGGTCTATCTGTAAAGCGCATCTAATTTTAACTGAATGTAAGTGCGATTTTAATAAATATTGAGTCTTTTATTAATCTACTAAACTGTATGAGGCGGACTTTCTTTTGGGTGAGGTTACTGGTGTCCGGTGGAACGGAGGATCTCTAATACTACCTTAAAAATCCATTGCATGGGAGGAGGAGGAGTGGACAGCCCCTTGTGGCTAAAGAAAATCGTGATCTACTGTGGAGACCTCATTAAAAATATGCAGTTTTTACATGCGTTGGAGGTGAGAGTTCTGAGAGCACAGAAGTGGCACCAATTAATGCATGAAATTCACATTTATCTCGGATTTGCATCTATGGTGTTGGATCGTGTGTCATATGGAAATACATGAACTTAAACACAAATGCATGTGAAGCGCTTTAGCATTTATTTATCTACATTTATTTGTAGCGATGTATAATATGTGTTTATTTTTTTATTTATTAAGACTCCATATTTATTAAAATCGCACTTACATTCAGGTAAAATTAGATGCGCTTTACAGATAGATGTCAGGAATAGCCGTAGCGCTGGTCCCGGCGCAGGCGCAGTGCGCCGCCTTGCATAGGAATGCGGGCACTGGGTCCAGGCCGGCTGTGGCGGCGAGCCCGCGCATGCGCACTGGGTGACGCGGGTGCGCGCCGGGCACCAATGACAGCACAGGGCGCGGTATTTAAATCGCCCTGAGCTGTCATTAGGTGCCGTTCGGTCTATTCCTGTTCCTGATCTGCGTACCTGTATTGCTGTGAGTTGCTTACCCAGATTGTCTGACCCTGCTGTCTTCTTCTGCCCTGACCTTTGGCTTGCCTGACCTCTCTCTTGGATGCCCCCCGTTTATTCTGATCTACTGTTGCTGACCCGGCGTGTGACCCGACTATTCTCTGCCCGCTGTTTTGTACCTCGCAGACCCCACGGCTCCCGACCCGGCTTGTTTGACTCTGCACCTGCTCAGCCATCCATCCCGTCGGGACCACCCGACCTCCTCACATCAGGCTGCTACTCTGCGGGAGCCCTCGGCGGATACCTCTACCAGTGGTGAGTGTGCCCAGTAGTCGCGACCTGGTCTCTGAGCGCTCCAAGTCCATCCCCACAATCAGGGGCCCTGGTGAACAAGTGCTCTGGGACTTAGACTCCGCGCTCTGAAAGCACCTGACCAGTGGATTGCTAGAGGTACCGCCGGGCGGTCCCTTACAGTACCGAACGGCCATGACTGAACCTGGAGGGGGACCCTCCCCACTGGAGGACATTTGTAGGCACTTGGCGGCCCTGACTGAACGTTTTCGCAGTGACCGTGCACGTTTTAGGGCCTTCCGAAACTCCTGTCTCCTGTTTTTTGATTCACAACCCCGCACATTTACGACAGTCGGTTAAGGTGGGGTTCATAATCACATTACTGCAGGACGAACCCCAGGACTGGGCCCACCGGCTAATGGAGAACCCAGTGCGCATGCGCGAGCTCACCGCCGCGTCACTCAGTGCGCATGCGCGGGCTCGCTGCCGCGGCCAGCCCGGACCCAGTGCCCGCATTCCTGTGCGAGGCGGCGCACTGCACCTGCGCCGGGACCAGTGCTGCGGCGATCCCTGACAGATCAATCCTTTTACTTCCTTAATCTGCCTCCGCCCGCACCCAACGCGTTGCGTCACCGTCACGCGACCATCAGGGAATCCACATTTCTTTGCAGTAATGTATGGTATCTGTATTTATTCACTTCATTATTATGAGCACACTGCATTCACTTTGGTTGTCTATTGTGACGGATTGATGTATATCAGCAGAACCACATCACTTTATCTATTTATTTTGTGTAGCTTATGGTTGCCAAATATGGAAGACACCAGCTTAATAAAGTTCCAAGCCAAATACCACCCTATTAGGTAATGCTTGGCCATCCCATGGATCTAGGAGGTCCAGTCTTTACCAAGAAGCAACAATGGTCCACAAACTTGTATCTATGGGTCCATGGTCTCTTCTATTGGTGGCGATATAGAAGGGAGGAGGCACCCCAAAAGCTGGCATTGTGAAGGGAAACCCAGAGCCTAAAGCAGTAGTAAACCTCCAAAAAAAATTTTTTTTAAATTTTCCTCTGCAAAGTCATGTTATAATGCGCCAGTGTTCATCACATACTAACACAAGGAAGACTTACCATCTAGCTGTCACCGCTGTAGAGGCTTCCATTGTCACCTGGTCTTCTTACTCGGTTTGAGGGCTTGATTGGCTGAGCCGCGACGACGTCACTACCGCGCATGTGGGCAGGAGTCTCAGCCATGCCACAGAGCTCTGAAGGAACAGCACAGGTATGCCGATGCTTCAGAACGCATGCATCGGTGACATCATCGGATGCAGGGACCCTGAATATCTCCTAAATGGTGCAAGTTTAGGATATATTCCTTGTATCTATAGGTAAGCTTTTTTATAAGCCTACTTGTAGGTTCAAGTGTCTAGTGGAAGTTTACTTCCACTTTAACCCCCCTGGTGGTATTCCCGAGTGTAGCTCGGGGTAAAGTTTCAGTACCACAAGCGGTAACCCCCCCCGAGCTACACTCAGGAATACACTGCAGCGTTGCTCCGGGGTCCCTTCTTCACTTACCTTGTCCTGCGCTCCCGCGATGTCCCTCCTGCAGTGTCCCCGGCAATGTCCTCCGGCTGATGCCGGCATCTCTCTTCTGGGTTCCGTTCCCTGGGAAGTACGGGGGACGGAATTGCCAGGAAATTCAAAAACTTTAAAATGTGACATTCACTAAATGCACTAAAATCTGATAGTATTCCATTCCTGTATCAAACCATTTCACATACATTGTGTCCCGAGTGCTTTGTCCGGCGCCCTGCCTGCATTTTTACTGTTCTTTCTGCCTGGAAACTGAGAAACGTCCATGGCGTCCAAAAAGCGTCCCTTTAGGTCAAAAGCGGTTTTAGACCGGCTAGAGAACAGCGATAGTAAATCAGAACCACTTGCACAATTGAGTGATAATGATTCGTGGGGGAAATTCCTCATCAGACACTGAAAATGATTCTGCGACTGAGCTCAGCGATGTGCGAACTTGACGCTCTATTTCACATTTCAGTGTTTTTGGTTTGATTACATTATTGAATTAAATTTATTATTATTTTTTATGATTTATTATATTATAATTTAATTTTCATGTTTCAAGTTTTATCCTACCCGGGATGTTTACTAGACTCTTGTTCGGACAGATTTCAGTGAGTTATTCCTAAAAATTACAGCCTACAATAAAAAAAAAAACATATTTCCATGCAAAAAAATGTACCGTTTTGAGCACCGAAATACTGACATAATCAGACCGCTGGGGAGGTTAACCACTTGCCTACCGGGCACTTATATCCCCTTCCTGTCTAGGCCAATTTTCAGCTTTCAGTGCTGTCGCACTTTGATTGACAATTGCGCGGTCATGCAAGATTGTACCCATATGAAATTTTTATCATTTTTTTCTCACAAATAGAGCTTTATTTTGGTGGTATTTATTTGCCACTGGGCAGTTTACTTTTTGCGCTATAAACAAAAAAATTGCAAAAATTTGGAAAAAAAAAAGTTTTTGTTTCTGTTATAAAATTTTGAAAACAGGTAATTTTTCTCCTTCACTGATTTGCGTTGATAAGGCAGCACTGATGGGCTCTGATAGGCAGCACTAATGAGGTGGCACGGATAGGTGGCATTGATAGGCATCACTGCTAGGCATTGACTGGGGCAACTGCTGGGCACTGACTGGCAGCACTGCTGGGCTGTACTGATGGCCACTGGTGGGCACAGGTGGGTGCACTGCTGGGTGGCTCAGGTGGGCGCACTTTTGGGCACAGGTCGGCGGAACTGGTGGGTTGCACTGCTGGGCACGATCATCAGGGCACTGATCATCAGTGCCCTGGTGATCGGTGCCGATCCCCGCTCTGACAACTGCCGGTACTCGGCAGTACTTTCTTCGCGTTATGACAGCGTGAGGAAAGTGCAGCCGAGAACCGGCAATTGCATTTCCCGGTGATCTGCGTGTCATTGGACACGGCTGATCACGTGTTAAAAGGCCGCTGTGATTGGCCTTTTTCCACATCACGTGATCAACTGTGTCCGGAGGACACAGCGATCACGTGATCAACTGTGTCCGGAGGACACAGTGATCACGTGATCAACTGTGTCCGGAGGACACAGCGATCACGGAGATCCCCGGGTGCACGCCCCCAGGAGAGCGCATTCTGGGAGGACGTCATATGATGCCCACCCAGAACTGGCCGGCGGCAGTTTAGCCGTCATTCGGCTATCTGCAGTTGGCAAGTAGTTAAAAGATCTGACCGGCTTTGAGCACTTTTTCAAGCTTTTTCTGCTCAAACAGCAGCTTTCCGCCCCTTTTTTAGCGGCGCTCTAAACATCTAGTTGAAAAATGCCTGACAAAAGCTGCAAAAATGTGCAACTCTGCTCCAAATAAAAAAAATCGGCATGGTGAGGTGTGACTGTAGCCTAGAATAGCCGACTGTTCATTGAGCCAAACCCACATGGAAGAAAAATATATTTTAAATATATTTAAAAATATTATTCCCAAATATATTGACATATATTTGAAATACTACAATTTTGGCCGTGTTCAATGCATTTCAAAATATATTTAAATGTGTGTGTGTATATATACAGTTGTGTTCAAAATAATAGCAGTCAGACATCACTAACCGGATCAATCACTGTTTTTGGTAGAAATGATATTTCTACATGGCAAATAATTTCCTAGCAGGTGTAGTAGAGTAATAGAAATCCAACAGACCCAACAGTCATGACATGCATGCTGCTGATTCTGTGCCATTGAATCACTCATTGAAAGGGGCGTGTTCAAAATAATAGCCGTGTGGAGTTCTATTAGTGAGGTCATTCATTCTTTGAAAAACAGGTGGCAATTATTGCCCTTATTTAAGGAAGGAAGGCAGCAAATGTTGGACATGCTGGTTACAGTGCATTTCTCTCTGAAATTCTGAGGAAAATTGGTCGTTCCAGACATTGTTCAGAAGAACAGCGTACCTTGATTAAAAAGTTGATTGGAGAGGGGAAAACATATAAAGAAGTGCAGAAAATGATCGGCTGCTCAGCTAAAATGATCGCAAATGCTTTAAAATGGCAACCAAAACCTGAAAGACGTGGAAGAAAGCGAAAAACTACCATTGGAATGGATAGAAGAATAGCCAAAATGGCGCAGACTCAGCCAACAATCAGCTCCAGGAAGATGAAAGAAGGTGTGACGTTCCCTGTGAGGACTGTTACAATTAGAAGACGCCTATGTGAAGCCAAGCTATCTGCAAGAAGTCCCCGCAAAGTCCCACTGTTGGAAAAAAGACGCGTGCTGAAGAGGTTACAATTTGCCAAAGAGCACATTGACTGGCCTAAAGAGAAATGGCGCAACATTTTGTGGACTGATGAAAGTAAGATTGTTCTTTTTGGGTCTAGTGGCCGGAGACAGTTTGTCAGACGACCCCCAAACACTGAATTCAAGCCACAGTACACTGTGAAGACAGTGAAGCATGGTGGTGCAAGCATCATGATATGGGGATGTTTCTCATACTACGGTGTTGGGCCTATTTATCGCATACCAGGGATCATGGATCAGTTTGAATCCATCAGAATACTTGAAGAGGTCATGCTGCCTTATGCTGAAGAGGAAATGCCCTTGAAATGGGTGTTCCAACAAGACAACGACCCCAAACACACCAGTAAACGTGCAACATCTTGGTTCCAGACCAACAAGATTGACGTTATGGAGTGGCCAGCCCAATCCCTGGATCTTAATCCAATAGAAAACTTGTGGGGTGACATCAAAAATGCAGTTTCTGAGGCAAAACCAAGAAATAGAGAAGAACTGTGGAATGTGGTCCAATCATCCTGGGCTGGAATACCTGATCACAGGGGCCAGAAGTTGGGTGACTCCATGCAACACAGATGTACAGCAGTTCTCAGAAACAGTGCGACTACAACCAAATATTCATGAAGTCATTCAAAGGAAAGCAAAATCTTCAAACATTTTTCAGTTTATATAGTGAATGTTTGAGTTTGTAAAGAAGAATACAAACACTGCGATTTTTTTAAACCGTCTAATATTCACTTTTCTTCCATTTTTTTAGAGGAACAACACAAATTTGATGTATTTTTCTTCATGTTTTGATTTGGAATAGAATGTGTCGTGTTCCCAATGCATTTGTGTGGATGGAAATAAAAGCTATTAGAAGAATTTTCAGCTTTATTCACTTTTTTCAACACACTGCTATTATTTTGAACACAACTGTATATATATATTTATTGTATGCTGAAATGCATTTTTATTACAAAATAATATAAGACAAATATTTTTTGAAAATGAGTGTCAGTTGAATACACTGGTGGCTGGGACCGGGGATGCAGTCCTGTGTTGGTAATTGAAGCACAATTTCCCGTCAGCGTTGTGAACTGCCTGTCTCCTTTTGTGGTTCTCTCCTCTGTCGCTGCCAGCGCTCTTGTTCCCGGGTGCGGACCCCAGGAAAATCTGTCTTGCTATAATTGGCGTATAATGCACGCTTTTCTCTTCATTGTTTATACATAAATACGGCCATTCAGCAGCCTTTGGATTGTCCCTCCGATGCCTTTGGTGTGAGGACACACAGCTGTACCTTCTATATAGTGCGTCACCTGCTTCTGGGCAATGAGCTGGAACGGGTAGCCGTCATTAGTCACACGTCCTCGCGTCGCTGGGTATTGTGCAGCTTGTCCTGTATCTCATGCACTGGGATCCTGGCAGCGATTAGCCGCATAGCACCGCTCACCGCCAAGGGGGTGAAACAAGTCACTGTCCCAGGTCACTGGAGCACAATGCTGTTCTGTTACAGGCTGCACTGCTACTCCGCACATCAATCTGAAACAACATCCCGCTGCCATTAAAGTGGAACTTCACCCTCTCAGTCAGCATGGGCGATTTCTAATCCTCGTATTAGATGGGAAAGTAGATCATATATACAAAAAAGTCTTCACACCTCTTGAAAAGTTACACATTTTGTCATGTTATAACCAAAAATGGATTGTCCCCAATCCATCTGCTGATACAACAGAGCCTTGGGGGCAAAGCCGCACATGCTCAGTTTGGTGTGTGTTGCTAGAGAGGCTTTTTTGCTTTGGTCCTGTGGTGATCACATGCACCCTTCCATCAGCACTGTCCAGACAGAGGTCAGGGGTTCTGCATCCTCCCAGAGCAGATAGAAGACTCCTACAATATTAACCGGTGCTCAGCGACACTGTTAGTCACAAGACTGCTATATACTGCTGATGAGAAAAGGTATTTACAGTGCCTTGAAAAAGTATTCATACCCCTTGAAATGTTCCACATTTTGTCATGTTACTACCAAAGACGGGTTGTCCCCAATCCATCTGCTGATAGAACAGAGCCTTGGAGGGCAAGCTGCACATGCTCAGTTTGGTGTGTATTGCTAGAGAGGTTTTTTTTTTCTTTTTTTTTGGTCCTGTGCTGATCACATGCTCCCACCCATCAGCACTGTCCAGACAGAGGTAAGGGGTTCTGCATCTTCCTAGAGCAGAAAAAAACTCCTACAAAATTAATCAGTGCTTTGCTGGACACGGATAGAAGCCACAAGACTGCTATATATTGCTGATGAGAAAAGGTATTTACAGTTCCTTGAAAAAGTATTCATACCCCTTGAAATGTTTCACATTTTGTCATGTTACAACCAAAGACGCAAAGACGGGTTGTCTCCAATCCATCTGCTGATAGAACAAAGCCTTGGGGGTAAGCTACACATGCTCAGTTTGGTGTGTATTGCTAGAGGGTTTTTTTTTTTCTTTGGCCCTGTGCTGATCACATACACCCTCCCATCAGCACTGTCCAGACAGAGGTCAGGGGTTCTGCATCCTAGAGCAGAAAGAAAACTCCTACAAGATTAACCAGTGCTCGACCAGACACTGTTAGAAGTCACAAGACTGCTATATACTGCTGATGAGAAAAGGCATTTACAGTTCCTTGAAAAAGTGTTCATACCCCTTGAAATGTTCCACATTTTGTCATGTTACAACCAAAGACGGAATCCTCAGCGTTTTCTGTGTGAATTCCGCACCGCATCAGAATCACACCCCGGTGCGATGTGCAAAATCGGATCGCATAGGTGTGAATACCCATGCGATCCGATTCTAGTGCGGACCCAAAAAAGGGTCCTGCGTGTTTTTGGTGCGGTGTGATTAGAGCCATACAAAATGTACGACTCCGATCGCACCGCACACAAATCACGTGATTCGCACAGGAATGCGGTGCGGTTCTCCTGCGAATCACGTGATATACCGCACCACATGTATGTGAACCCAGCCTGGAGGGCTTAACGTCTCCAGGAGCTCATGTGTACACGAGGCCATTGGGCTTTTTTTCCTTCTTTGTCTGATGATCCGGTCAGTAAGTATTTTTCAGCTTCTTTAACAGACCAAGTTGTCCAGCAAAAGTGGCAGTTAGAGGGTTGGGACAAACCATTTACCACTGACAGGGGTTTTCTACAATGATCAGCTTTTATGTACAACCTTTATCCCCAAAGGAGAAAAAACTGTAGCTGTATCCGCTTATAAAGCGTGTGCTGGAGTTCCGCTTCAGTTTGGTAGTCAAGTCCATCTAAGCCTGCTAGTCCATCGAACACTCCCCTCCCCCCCCCAGACTGACAATGCTGCTGTCCAAAGGTGTCTCCATTGCTCTTCCATCCGGATTGGAGACACCCTAAGACAGGAAGTGTGTTACTGGCTGGATCACCAGGTAAAAAAAAACCTAAGGGCTGGTTCACACTATGGAAACGCAGTCCAGATGCATGTGTTTGTGTTTTTTGGCGTGTTCCAGTGCCTTTTTGATGCATTCCAGTTCATTTTTTCCCCTCTTCAATTTAAATAGGAACATGTGCGTTCCAGTGCGTTTATGGCATGTTCCAGTGCATTTATGGTGCGTTCCAGTGCGTTTATGGTGCGTTCCAGTGCGTTTGTTATGTTCCAGTGCATTTATGGTACGTTCCAGTGCATTTATGGTGCGTTCCAGTGCATTTATGGTGCGTTCCAGTGCGTTTGTTACGTTCCAGTGCATTTATGGTGCGATCCAGTGCATTTATGGTGCGATCCAGTGCATTTATGGTGCGTTCCAGTGCATTTATGGTGCGTTCCAGTGCATTTATGGTGCGTTCCAGTGCATTTATGGTATGTTCCAGTGCAATTATGGTGCGTTCCAGTGCGTTTATGGCGCTTTCCAATGCCTTTTTTATTCCAGTTCATTTTTTTCCCTCTTCAATTTAAATAGGAACATGTGCATTCCAGTGCGTTTGTCGCGTTCCAGTGCATTTATGGCGTGTTCCAGTGTGTCTTTTTCTTCAATTTAAATAGGAATATGTGCATTCCAGTGCATTTTTGGTGCATTCCAATGCGTTTTTGGTGTTTATGGTGCGTTCCAGTGCGTTTTTGGTGCATTCCAGTTAATTTTTTCCCCTCCAATTTAAGTAGGCACATGTGCATTCCAGTGCGTTTTTGGCACGTTACAGATAATTTTCTCCTTTTTTTCTTCAATTTAAATAGGAACATGTGCGTTTTTGGTGAAACTGGCGCATTTTTGATGCATTTTACCGCATTCCAGTACAGTTCTGTGCAGGAAGGATGCAGCCTGTTCTACTTTTTTTCTGCATCCAGAACGCACTGGAGCGGCAAGCACTGATGGGAACTATGACACTGACAACCATATCACCTACTTTATGTGCGTTTTGGATGCCGAAGAAAAGCAACTGAAACGCATGGAGTGTGAACTGGGCCTGAAACAAAACATCTAAGGATTGGAAACTTAAAAATATATTAAAATCAATAATAATCCCAACTCCAAAAATTCAATATATTGCAGTTTACCAATCATTAGATGTGGTGTCTGCATTAGTTTTCTTTTGTTTTTTTTGTTCTTTGTTTTCACCAGGTGATCCGGCCAGTAACACACCACCTATCTAAGGCCGGCCATACATGGGTCAAAATTCGACCAATTTTTTTCATCTGAAAATCGGATCTAAGAATAATTGGCCGATTTTCGCTCTGTTAGTGGGTCAATGGCACCGGCTGATTTTTGTGGTTCCTCCCCTTTTTGGTGATCAGGCATGTTGGAAAATTCATGAAAAACTAGCGATTTTCGTCTCGATGGTCAAATCGTACGATTGTTTTTCCGAAAAAGAATATGCGCATGAGCCGTGACCTGGAAGGAACAGAAGTTTCGCCTGTTATATGGGGTGAAGTTTATGACTCGGTCGGACGATTTTTTAAATCATTGATGGCGCCATCGGATCACCGAGTGAACGACGTTTTCGATTTTCGGACGAAAAATTGTTCGGAATTCTAACCATGTATGGCCTGCATTAGGGTGTCTCCACTCTGGATGAAGGAGAAATGGAGACACCTTTGGACAGCAGCATTGTTAATCTGGGGGGGGTAGATGTACTAGCAGATTTAGAAACAACAAATGGAAGCCAAACTCCAGCTCACACTTTATAATCAGTTACGTACAAACTGGCGGTCCTCCAGCTGCTCTAAAACTACAAGTCCCATGAGGCATTGCAAGATTGACAGTTACAAGCATGACTCCCAAAGGCAGAGTTATGATGGGACTTGTAGTTTTGCAGCAGCTGGAGGGCCGCCAGTTTGACACCCCTGCGTGTTACAGCAAACAGTTTTTTATTGTTTTTTTTTTCCTTTTGGGATAAAGATTTTTAAATCAAATAAAAGCTGATCATTGTAAGCACCCGTCAGTGGTAAACGGTTTGTCTCATCTCTCTAACTGCTACATCTGCAGGGACAGCTTGTTCTGTTGAAAAACAAAAAGACTCCTTGGCTGGATCACCAAGGTGAAAATAAAAAGAAAACTGATGCAGCCACCACATCAAAGAATTGTTAAGCTGTAATATAATAAATGTTTGCTTTTGGGTTTACTGTCGCTTTCATTTTGGTTTTTGGGGTTCAAAGCACTTTAACCCCCCTGGCGGTATTCCCGAGTGTAGCTCGGGGTAAAGTTTCAGCACCACAAGCGGTAACCCCGAGCTACACTCGGGAATACACTGCAGCGTTGCTCCGGGGTCCCTTCTACACTTACCTTGTCCTGCGCTCCCGCGATGTCCCCCCTGCAGTGTCCCCTGTAATGTCCTCCGGTCGATGCCGGCATCTGTCTTCTGGGTTCCGTTCCTGCGGCGTCGGGATGTACGGGGGACGGAACTGGCGGGAAATTCAAAAAAGTGACATTCACTAAATACACTAAAATCACATAGTATAACATTCCTGTATCAAACCATTTCACATACATTTTGTCCCGAGTGCTTTGTCCGGCGCCCTGCCTGCATTTTTACTGTTCTTTCTGCCTGGAAACTGAGAAACGTCCATGGCGTCCAAAAAGCGTCCCTTTAGGTCAAAAGCGGTTTTAGACCGGCTAGAGAACAGCGATAGTAAATCAGAACCACTTGCAGAATTGAGTGATAATGATTCGTGGGGGAAATTCCTCATCAGACACTGAAAACGATTCTGCGACTTTGCTGAGTGATGTGCGAACTTGGCGCTATATTTCACATTTCAGTGTTTTTGGTTTGATTATATTATTGAATTAAATGTATTATTATATTATTATTTTTTATGATTATTATAATTTATGATTTTGTGTTTCAAGTTTTATCATCCCCGGGATGTTTACTAGACTCTTGTTCGGACAGATTTCAGTGAGTTATGCAGGCCATAGATGGGTCGAAAATCGGCCGATTTTCGGATCGTTAGTGTGCTAATTGTTCGGCCGTTTTTCGGTATTTGGCAGATTTTTTTATCGGTGAAGTTGGAAAAAGATAGGCCGATTTTGCCGATCGGCTGATTTTCGCGGCAATTATGGGCAAATCGGCCGATCTTTTTACCGATAAAAAAATCTGCACATGAGCCGTGACCTGCAAGAGGAAGACAAAAAGAAGATGAAGAGGATGAAGAAGAGGAGGATGAAGAAGATGAAGAATTCCAGTCCGGCAAAAAGTGTCCCTGCAGAGAGCTCCGCTATTTCTTTGACAGTTCCTTGACATTTATAGCGGTTGCAACAATGTATCTATTTGTTTCCGAAGAAAAACATCTGTATCTGAAATGGATACAAATAGATACATTGTTGCAACCGCTATAAATGTCAAGGAACTGTCAAAGAAATAGCAGAGCTCTCTGCAGGGACACTTTTTGCCAGCTGTAGACGGGATGAAAATCGGCCTTTTTTTTTTTTTTTTTTTATATACAGTTCCTGGTAACGTCGGCCACTTGAATGACCTATTTTTCATTTTTTTTAAAGAAAAATCGTCCGGTTTTCTCCCCATCTATGGCCTGCATTATTCCTAAATATTACAGGCCTACAATAAACAAAATACATATTTCCATGCAAAAAAATGTACCGCTTTGAGCACAGAAATATGGACATAATCAGGCCGCTAGGGAGGTGAAGCGATTGGGAGAGCTGCTGCTGCTGAATCGAGGTTTAAGCACCAGCAGTGACATCACGTCAGCGGGGAGCGCGGCTCGCTGTATGGGACTTGTAATCCTGGACGGGAAACCGTGCGTTTTGCTGCTTTCACAGATCAGTAGACACATTTGTGTGCAGATGGCACGTTGTCTTTGCAGCGATCAGGTGCTCTCGCAGTGTTTTATAATTAGTTTCTGGCTCGGAGTATCTGCCTCTTCTGTTGTTTTATTGAGGAATTTTATTTATTTTGCTCTCTTGCCATTGCAGCCGTTGTAGCTGTACTCACGCCGTAGTTTGTTGCGCATCTTCAGACGACACGTGGAATTGGTTCATAAACTGATGCGGTGTTGAAAAAATGTTCAACTGAGTGAGACTCGGAAAGTCCACTCATCTGTTAGAGCCTAAAGGAGATCTCTGGTCACAGCAAACGTTTCATTTTATAATCTCAGCATTGTAATCCTGATACATACAATACTTCCATGTCCCAATACAATTTAACCATTTCAATACCGGGCAATTTACACCTTCCTGCCCAGGCCATTTTTCAGGTTTCAGCGCTCTCACTTTGAATGACAATTGCGCGGTCATACAACATTGTACCCAAACTAAAATTTTATCATTTTCTTCACACAACTAGAGCTTTCTTTTGGTGGTAGTTAATCATCGCCGGGGTTTTTAATATTTGCTAAATTAACAAAGACCAAAAATTTTGAAAAAAACACGTTTTTCTTTGTTTCTGTTATAAAAGTTTACAAATAAATAATTGTTCTTCATAAATTTAGGCCGAGATGTATTCTGCTACATGTCTTTGGTGAAAATAACCCAAATTAGGATGTATTTTTTAGTTTGTAGGAAAGTTATAGAGTTTACAAACTATGGTATAGATCTGATTATTGATCAATCCTGAAGTACTGACAGCCAATCTAATTTCTTGAAGTCCAAGAATGTCAGAACAGTACAGATATCCCCCAAATGTCAGGACAAGACAGATATCCCCCAAATGTCAGGACAGTACAGATATCCCCCAAATGTCAGAACAGTACAGATATCCCCCAAATGTCAGAACAGTACAGATATCCCCCAAATGTCAGAACAGTACAGATATCCCCGAAATGTTAGAACAGTACAGATATCCCCCAAATGTCAGAACAGTACAGATACCCCCGAAATGTCAGAACAGTACAGATATCCCCAAATGACCCCTTTTTGCAGAGTAGACAATCCGACGTACTTCATAAGAGGAATGGCGAGTTTTTTGAAGTTGTATTTTTTTGTCATAATTTTTCGGAAAATGAAAAAATTTAAAAAATTTTCACTATTTTTTTTTTTTACATACTGTCACCAGTGCAGTACAGTGTCGTCATATAACTGGCATGGCGGTGAACAGGGACACTGACTGGTGACAGTATGAAAAAAAAAATATATATATATTTTTTAATTTTTTTACATTTTTTATTTTTTTTTTAAGATTTTTTTTTCATACTTTACTATGACCAAAGTGGTACAATGTTACCATAGTAACATTGTACTACTTTGGGGAAGTGATCAGTATTTTTTTTTTTTTTTTTTTTTTTTACACAATTTGCTTATAGCAAAGAATTACTTTGCTATAAGCAAGCATTTACCTGAATGACATCGATTCATTCAGGGTTTTTTTTTCTTTCTTTTTTTTTGTGCTTAGCTGTGATTTGGTCACAGCTAATCACATGATGTGCATGTGACCTGCTGTGACCATTCACACCTAGGCACTAGTATACAATGGGTGGCATGAATGAAGCCATCCATTGTATACAACTGTCATGTGACCTGCTGTGATTGGTCACAGCAGGTCACATGGTACCGACAACGGGGCCGATACTCAGATCTGTCATCGGCCGTGTTTGAGGTACACGGCCGGTGACAGATCACGCCACTGCGCATGTGCGGGAGCACGCCAAATGGCGTGCACCCAGAATGCCGAATCACTTTTGAAGCCGCCAAACAGCCATTGGCCGAGCGGTATATAGTTAATATCAAATGTTTTTTAGAAAAACAAAATGTTCTCCTTAACCTGCTCTCTACAATCATGCGATTTTTGTTTTCTGCTTTCTAAAAAAAAGTAAATAAAAGATATTCAATCAACAAAATTCTAATTTCTTCATAAATGTAGACCAAAATGTATTCTGCTTCGCGTCTTTGGTAACAAACAAAAAAAAAATCCCAATACAGTGGATAGAAAAAGTCTACACACCCCTGTTAAAATGTCAGGTTTCTGTGATGTAAAAAAAATTGGCAAAGATAAATCATTTCAGAACTTTTTCCATTTTTAATGTGACCTATAAACTGAACAACAAACTGAAATCTTTCAGGTGGAGAGAAGTAAAAATAAAAAACTAAAATAATCTGGTTGCATAAGTGTGCACACCCTTACACTAATACTTTTGTTGAAGCACCTTTTAATGTGATTCCAGCACTCAGTCTTTTTGGGGAGGAGTCTATCAGCACGGCACATCCTGACTTGGCAATATTTGTCCGCTCTTCCTTGCAAAAACACTCCAAATCTGTCAGATTGTGAGGGCATCTCCTGTGCACAGCCCTCTTCACATCGCCCCACAGATTTTCGATGGGATTCAGGTCTGGGCTCTGGCTGGGCCATTCAAAAACATGAATCTTCTTCTGGTGAAGCCATTCCTTTGTTGATTTGGATGTATGATTTGGGTGGTTGTCATGCTGAAAGATGAAGTTCCTCTTCGTGTTCAGCTTTCTAGCAGAAGGCTGAAGGTTTTGTGCCAATATTGACTGGTATTTGGAACTGTTGATAATTCCCTCTACCTTGACTAAAGCCCCAGTTCCAACTGAAGAAAAACAGCCCCAAAGCATATGATGCTGCCACCACCATGCTTCACAGTGGGTATGGTGTTCTTTTGGTGATGGGCAGTGTTGTTTTTGCGCCAAACATATATTCTAGAATTATGGCCAAAAAAGTTCAACCTTGGTTTCATCAGACCAGAACACATTTTCCCACATGCTTTTGGGAGACTTCAGATGTGTTTTTTCAAAATTTATCCGGGCTTGGATGTTTTTCTTCATAAGAAAAGGCTTCGGTCTTCCCACTCTACCCCATAGCCCAGACATATGAAGAATATGGGAGATTGTTGTCACATGGATCACACAGCCGGTACTTGACAGATATTCCTGCAGCTCTTTTCATGTTGCTGTAGGCCTCTTGGTAGCAAACCAGACCAGTTTTCTTCTCGTCTTTTCATCAAATTTGGAGGGACGTCCAGTTCTTGGTGATGTCAATTTTACTCCATATTTCCTCCACTTGATGATGACTGCCTTCACTGTGTTCCATGGGATCTCTAATGCCTTGGAAATTACTTTGTACCCTTCTCCTTACTGATACCTTTTAACAATGAGATCCCTCTGATGCTTTGGATGCTTTCTGCGGACCATGGCTTTTGCTGTAGGATGCGACTAAGAAAATGCCAGGAAAGACCTACTGGATGGCGGGTGTGTACTGACTCCTAGTTAACTAGATTTGTAATGTGATCACTTAATTATGAACACAGCTACATCCCCAGTTATAAGAGGGTGTGTACACTTTACCACATTATTTTAGTTTGTTTACTCCCCCCCCCCCCCCCCAAAAAAAAGATTTCAATTTTTTTTCAATTGAGTTGTACGGTGTATAGGTCACATTAACACGTGGAAAAAGTTCTGAAATTATTTCTCTGTCTCATTTTTTTACATCACAGAGACCTGATATTTTAACAGGGGTGTGTAGACTTTTTATATCCACTGTTAGTGTATATTAATTGGTTTGTATGAAAGTTATAGTGTCTTCAAACTTTGGTGTATATTTGAAAATTGACCAGTCTTGATGTACTGATGGCCGATCAAATTTCTTGACACCCTAAATTCCAGTGCAGTACAGATATCCCACAAATTACTCCTTTTTGGAAAGTAGGCAGCCCAATGTATATAGTAGCGATGGCAAGTTTTTTTACTTTGTAATCTTTTGTCACAATTTTTTGGAAAATTAAGAAATTGTGTTTATTTTTTTCACCAAGTTTTTACCCCTTTTTTAACCAGTTTTTTTCACCCAGTTTTTTCACCTGGTTTTTTCCACCTTATTTTTCTCCGGTTTTTATCCATCAGTTTTTTCTGCCAATTTTTTTTCACCATATTTTTCACCAAATTTTTCAACTTTTTTTTTCCACCATGTTTTTCCACAAACATTTTTAACCGGATCTTTCCATTTTTTTCTCTCCATAATGTTTCGCCAATTTTTTTTACCATATTTTCCCCCCAATTTTTTTAACCTTTTTTCACCATATTTTCAACAATTTTTTTTCCCAATATTTTTCACCAGTTTTTCACCAAAAAATTTCACCAATTTTTTTTACCAGTTTTTTTTTTTTTTTTTTTTTTTTTTTCCCCCAACATTTTTTCCACCAAAAATTTTCACCAATTTTTTCACCTGTTTTTTCCAACATTTTTTCACATATATATATGTGTGTATGTAATGTATGTATACATATATATATATATATATATATATATATGTATGTGTGTATGTTTTTTACACTTTGATTGCCGTTACAGTAATGGTCACTTTTACCAGCAATGTTTTTAACTGTCACAAGTGCGTTTTATTCCTAACCGATGTTTTTAGTATTGCGATGCTGTGATTGGCCTGCTGCTATCACATGGTCCAGGGTGCTGTGATTGGGCCAAGTATCGTGTGATAGCTGTTGGACAATCACAGCATCACAATACTGAAAACTGTTGTGAATAAAACCCATCCATCACAGTCGTGTTGACACTGAGATCATGAGATTGCCTAGCCATCACGTGACATCCTTGCCACTCAAAGCAGCCGCTTACAGCAATATGCAACATGGCGTGTCCTTTGGACACAGTGGCTGCGGGAGCGGCGCACTGCATGGCCCAGGACAGGTGTGGTAAGGGACGTACGAGTACATTGCTTACTCTGACTGTGGCACCCGCCAGAGTCAGGAACCGGTTAATAGGAGGAGGCTAGAGATCATTGAAGCTCAGTGTGAACATTCTGACCTCAGATACGTGAGCTGACACTTTCTTCACCGTATTCAAGGGACAAGGCACATGTAGTAAAGTCTATAATCTCCGACACGGAAGTGAAGAAAGAATCCTCTTGTGCTGCCAAATGAAGTGTGTCCGCAAACACCAAATTGCGTTCCTACAACAGTAAAAAAAAAAAAACATATCCCTATCCCTGAGGAAGTCACATGATCTGTGATGTAACGCGTAGGAAGGAGGTGTGGTGACATCATTTCTGATCGGCCACCGGCTGCCATCTTGGTACACCTGTTCCTATGTATTTTACTACCAATCCTTGTATGGGTCTGCCGGCCCGATTTTTAAAAGTTGCGTATTCTATACCTGGTTTTATTACACCATGAGATGTCCTTTGTGTTTTTGAACATTGATTTCTGATGAGGAATTGAAGGAGCCAGTAATTCGTGCTTATAGAGGAGAGCTGGTTGGATTTCGGGTTGATATTAAAGTTACATACATACACCATATCAGGGTTTCTCAACCAGGGTTCCCTGCAGCCCTATTGTTCCTCCAGAGGTTGCTGGGGGTTCCTTGAGCAACGAGCAATATCTGCCTCCCAGATGGGTTCCCGCTGACATTGATATTTTTAGCTATCTGTAAGGGGATAATTCTTCTCAATGATCATAAGTGTGAGGAGCATTCTTCCCTCTGACCACAAGTGTGAGGAGCATTCTTCCCTCTGACCACAAGTGTGAGGAGCATTCTTCCCTCTGACCACAGGTGTGAGGAGCATTCTTCCCTCTGACCACAGGTGTGAGGAGCCTTCTTCCCTCTGACCACAGGTGGGAGGAGCCTTCTTCCCTCTGACCACAGGTGGGAGGAGCCTTCTTCCCTCTGACCACAGGTGGGAGGAGCCTTCTTCCCTCTGACCACAGGTGGGAGGAGCCTTCTTCCCTCTGACCACAGGTGGGAGGAGCCTTCTTCCCTCTGACCACAGGTGGGAGGAGCCTTCTTCCCTCTGACCACAGGTGGGAGGAGCCTTCTTCCCTCTGACCACAGGTGGGAGGAGCCTTCTTCCCTCTGACCACAGGTGGGAGGAGCCTTCTTCCCTCTGACCACAGGTGGGAGGAGCCTTCTTCCCTCTGACCACAGGTGGGAGGAGCCTTCTTCCCTCTGACCATCACACTGATGTATCATGAGCCGTAGATACAGTAATTTTTAGCAATGGTTCCCGAGTCCAAAAAGTAATTTCAAGGGTTCCTCTGTGTTGAAAAGCTTGAGAAAGGCTGCACTATATTGCTGAAAGTATTGGGACACCTGCCTTTTCACGCACATGAACTTTATGGCATCCCAGTTTTTTAGTCCATAGGGTTCAATATTGAACTATAACAGCTTCAACTCTTCTGGGAAGGCCGTCCACAAGGTTTAGGAGGGTGTCTATGGGAAGGTTGGACCATTCTTCCAGAAGCACATTTGTCAGGTCAGGCATTGATGTCGGGGGAGGAGGCCTGGCTCACAGTCTCCGCTCTACTTCATCCCAAAGGTGTTCTATGGGGTTGAGGTCAGGACTCAGGGTGCAGGCCAGTCAAGTTCCTCCACCCCAAACTGGCTCCTCCATGTCTTTATGGACTTTGCTTTGTGCACTGGTGTGCAGTCATGTTGGAACAGGAAGGGGCCATCCCCGAACTCTTCCCACAAAGTTGGGAGCATGAAATTGTCCAAAATGTCTTGGTATGCTGACGCCTTAAGAGTTCCCTGAACTGGAACTAGGGAGCCAAGCCCAACCCCTGAAAAACAACCCCACACCATAATCCCCCCTCCACCAAACTTTACACTTGTCACAATGCAGTCAGGCAAGTACCGTTCTCCTGGCAACCACCATTGCCAAACAGAGAAGCATGATTGGTAACTCCAGAGAACACATCTCCACACTGCTCTAGAGTCCAGTGGCGGCGTGCTTTACACCATGGCATCCAACGCTTTGCATTGCACTTGGTGATGTAAGACTTGGATGCAGCTGCTTGGCCATGGAAACCCATTCCATGAAGCTCTCTACACACTGTTGTTGTGCTAATCTGAAGGCCACACCAAATTTGGAGGTCTTTAGCTATTGACTCTGAAGAGAAATGAAAAGAATAGGCGCTGAGGGAAATGCTCTCAGTCCAGCACCTTAATGAAGATGCATCTTTATTGGGTGAGACAAAGTAGCAAATATAATAAAATTGGACCAGCCTGAAGTAAACAGTGTGACTCCAACGGATGGCCCGTCCGCTCTGAAGGAAGCTGAGATTGGAGAACGCTGATTTGAAGCCCACAGGAGCGTTCTCCGATCCCTTCAGAGCGGACGGGCCATCCGTTGGAGTCACACTGTTTACTTCAGGCTGGTCCAATTTTAATATATTTGCTACTTTGTCTCACCCAATAAAGATGCATCGTCATTAAGGTGCTGGACTGAGAGCATTTTTCACAGCGCCTATTCTGTTCAGTTCTCTTCATCATGCAAATGATTAACAAGACATCAGTGGTGAGCTCATGATTAACTGTTCACATTTCCACCTGGAGTGGCCTCTCTGCACTCATTTGTACAAGTTTAGCTATTGACTCTGCAGACAGTTGGCGACTTCTGCGCACTGTGCGCTTCAGCATGCGCTGACCCCGCTCTGTCATGTGACGTGGCCTACCACTTGGTGGCTGAGTTGCTGTTGTTCCCAGTTGCTTCCACTTTGTTATAATCCCACTAACAGTTGAGCGTGGAATATTTAGTAGCCAGGAAATGTCACGGATGGACTTATTGCACAGGTGGCCACCTATCACGGGACCACGCTTGGAGTCACTGAGCTCCTGAGAGCGAGCCATTCTTTCACCAATGTTTGTAGAAGCTGTCTGCATGCCTAGGGGATGGATTGTATACACCTGTGGGCATGGAACTGATTGGAACACCTGAATCACATGATATTGAGGGCGGGCCCAATATTTTTGACAATATAGTGTATATACATAATTTCTAAAGAAACAACATTCAGATGAATATCGGGAATACTGGCAAGTGACATAAGAAGGTATTGATTGGATCCTAGTCCCTATTTCTTGACTGTTCATGAGTATAGTCACCACCAGGTTAGGTCCAAAAATATTAAAAGCACATTGGGCAATATATATTCAGCAATATAGTGTGTGTTTAAGTTTCACGTATGGACTCCTAGATTGTAAGCTCCGAGGATCAGGGCCCTCCTATCTCTCTTGTATTGAACTGTATTGTTGCTGTATTGTCTCCCGTTATATTGTAAAGTGCTGAGCAAACTGTTGGTGCGATATATAAATCCTGTATAATAATAATAATAATGTTGTATATAAATCCTGTATAATAATAATGTATTTAAATCCTGTATAATAATAATAATGTATTTAAATCCTGTATAATAATAATAATGTATTTAAATCCTGTATAATAATAATGTATTTAAATCCTGAATAATAATAATAATAATGTATTTAAATCCTGAATAATAATAATAATAATGTTGTATTTAAATCCTGTATAATATGTTGTATTTAAATCCTGTATAATAATAATAATAATGTATTTAAATCCTGTATAATAATAATGTGTTTAAATCCTGTATTATAATAATAATAATAATGTGTTTAAATCCTGTATAATAATAATAATGTATTTAAATCCTGTATAATAATAATGTATTTAAATCCTGTATAATAATAATATAATGTTTATAAATCCTGTATAATAATAATAATGTATTTAAATCCTGTATTATAATAATAATGTTGTATATAAATCCTGTATAATAATGTATATAAATCCTGTATAATAATAATGTATATAAGTCCTGTATAATAATAATAATGTTTATAAATCCTGTATAATAATATAATGTTTATAAATCCTGTATAATAATAATAATAATGTATTTAAATCCTGTATAATAATAATAATGTATATAAATTCTGTATAATAATAATAATGTTTATAAATCCTGTATAATAATAATGTATATAAATCCTGTATAATAATAATAATGTATATAATCCTGTATAATGTTTTTAAATCCTGTATAATAATAATAATGTATTTAAATCCTGTATTATAATAATAATGTATATAAATCCTGTATTATAATAATGTATATAAATCCTGTATAATAATGTGTATAAATCCTGTATAATAATAATAATAATGTATATAAATCCTGTATAATAATAATAATTAGAGATGAGCGAATTATTCAAAAATTCGGTTCAGCTGATTCGCCGAATTCGCCGAATAAATTCGCTTCGAGCCGAATATATTCGCTGCGAATTTAACTTCTAAAAAGGGTGTTTCTAGGCTTCAGAGAGCCTTTATATTAGTTCAGAACACTGTACCTTTAATTTAAATGCCCTTGGAGTCTGCTGGGGAAGAGAAATAATACTGACAGTCAGTATGACATGCAGATGAGTGCCGTCGATCTTAGAATCACCGCACACTTCACTCATTTGGGCAGTCACGGGGCCAAAACCAGAGTGTGGAGCCACAGTGTGGCGGTGGAGGCAGCAGCAATGGGAGGCCATACAGCACCCTATGACAAAATGGAACCCACCAGCAGTGTGAGGAGACCTGAAAGTGGCACATGGCAGAGTGTGGCGATGGAGACAGCAGCAATGGGAGGCCGTACAGGGACCCATGACACACTCTGGACCTGGCAGCAGCATGAGGAGGCCGTACAGGGGCCCATGACAGATTACGGGCCTGGCAGCAGCATGAGGAGTCGGTACGGGGGCCCATGGCAGATTACGGGCCTGGCAGCAGCATGAGGAGGCGGTACAGGGGCCCATGGCAGAGTGGCGGAGCGTAAGCAGCTAAAATTGAAGGCCATACAGAGGCCTATGTTAAAAAGTCCCCCCAGCAGCAGCGTGGGGAGACGACTATCAAGAGTCCAATGGCAGAGTGGCGGAGCAGAAGCAGCTTCAATTGAAGGCCATACACAGGCCTAGGTTTAAAAGTCCCTCACAGTTAATTCCAATAACGAACTCTACTCCTCCGTGCAATCTACTTACGAGACCCTGGGCAGGTCTGGGTCCAATTTGTGGTAGAGACTGGTTTTGTTCAGCCATGCTTGAGCGAGTAATAACAGGTCTGTGCTGCCCTTTGGTGTCTGGCTTAATGCGCACAACACTGAACGTCCCAGCGTTTGTCAACGATTTGCCGTTAAGTGATGCAAACCCGCTGAACCACGTTCATGAGGAGCCGGTACAGGGGGCCATGAATCAGTATGGACCTGGCAGCAGCGTGAGCAGATGACAGAGGCACATGGCGCAGGGTGGCGGTGGATGCAGCAGTATTCGGAAGCCAAACACAGGCCTCGGTTAAAAAGCGGAAGCCGTCAGCAGCGTGAGCAGACGACAGAGGCACATGGCGCAGGGTGGCGGTGGAGGCAGCAGCAATGGAAGGCCATACAGCACCCTATCACAAAATGGAACCCACCAACAGTGTAAGGAGACCTGAAAGTGGCACATGGCAGAGTCTGGCGATGAAGTCAGCAGCAATGGGAGGCCGTACAGGGACCCATGACACACTCTGGACCTGGCAGCAGCAAGAGGAGGCGGTACAGGGGCCCATGGCAGAGTGGCGAAGCGTAAGCAGCTTAAATTGAAGGCCATACACAGGCCTAGGTTAAAAAGTCCCCCCAGCAGCAGCGTGGGGAGACGACTATCAAGAGTCCAATGGCAGAGTGGCGGAGCGGAAGCAGCTTCAATTGAAGGCCATACACAGGCCTAGGTTAAAAAGTCCCCCCAGCAGCAGTGTGGGGAGACGACTATCAAGAGTCCATTGGCTGAGTGGCGATCCGGGAAGTCAGCGTTGTGATTGCAGATGCAATGCAGAGATTCTATGAGGTGATGCCGTGGGTGCGAAGAAGATCATATACCGTCGTACTTCCATCCATAAGACGGAACAACCTGCGAACCGGGAGCTTTATTGCCCTGACCCGCTGAGCAGCTTCTGGGATGCACCGTCGGGTGCGTGCTCGCAAACTGTTGTCTCTTGGAAACGGATTCCAAGAAAGACTGCTGACGGAATCCGTGAAGAGGAGTAGCAGGAGAAGGAGCATCTGAACGAGCGGAAGATGCCAACGAGCGACAACTCCCCTCAGCAGAGGTGTTGGAGCCTTGACTGGCTGATAGAGGGCGATTGACGTCGGGTGACGGAGCAAGTAACGGAGCGGGTGATGGAGCGGGGGCTGGGGCAGGCAGAACCGCCGTATCTTTATCACGGTTTTCCCAGGCCACCGAATGGCGACGCTGCATATGCTGACGCAACGCTGTAGTCTCAACATTGGCCCCCTGGCCACGCTTGACTTTCTGGCCACATAGTCGACATACGGCTACGTTTACTTCCTCGGGCGGCTTGACGAAAAATTGCCACACCGCCGAGTAGGAAACTTTGCCCCCGCTACTCCTCACTGGCTGACTGCTACTTCTTCCGTGCACACCGGCACCACTACTGGCCGTGGTGGTAGGCTGCAGTGGAGCTGGTGCTGTACTCCATGGCCGTTTGGCTCCACTGACACTGCTGCGACCCTGCTGCCTCCTGGGCAACCCACCGACTGTTTTGCTCGCTGGCAAGCTGGCACCCTCTTCTCCTGATGATGCGGAAGCAATAGCCTGATGACGACGAGGCTGCCAAGTGCGATCAGCCTCATCATCATCAATTAGGGTCTCCGCCTCACTACTAGCCCCCTCGGCTGCGTGTGGGTCAGGAGACAGACCTGTCTCTAGACCGGCTACCGAGCCACTCTCCTCGCCAGTACTTCTTCGCCTGGCTGCTGAAGAGGCGGATGTCTCCCCCCGTTCCTGACCGCCCTCTGTTAGCTCTTCCTCACTGTACAGTGGGGCTGAGCCCACAGCATGCGATACTTCGCTTGGTGAGGGAACACCAAAGGACAGGGGCAGGTCGAGGACACGTGATTTCAGTGGGCTTGCTCCCGGGCCATGCCAACTAACGGTTGTGTCTGACGTACCCACCGACCGTTGGCTGTAGGTGTCAGAGGTGACCTGGGAAGAGGAAGACGACCGAGTCAACCAATCGATGACGGCAGGGTTGTCGGTGGAGACACGACCGCTGGATGACACCGGGAGCACTGGCCTCTGGCTGCGACTAGTGCTGCCTCGACCCCTTCCTCTGCTGCCACGTCTGCTCGCTCCTGAAACATTGCCTCCTCTGCCACTCCTCTGCGTGTTGTCTGACATACTCTTTAATTCAATAAGCACCCCAAAAATAAAACCGGATTTAACTCTTTGAACGTACAATAGTGGTTGTGAAGCAGAAAGTCAGTTTATTTAGCACAATCGGTCAATTGCAGCTTGCCGTTGGCTGTAAACTGTACGTTTATATCACTGGAATGCACTAATCACCCAAAAAATATTACCACCACCCGGCGTGTATATGGATTTAACTCTTTGAACGTACAATAGTGGTTGTGAAGCAGAAAGTCAGTTTATTTAGCACAATCGGTCAATTGCAGCTTGCCGTTGGCTGGAAATTGTACGTTTAGGTCACTGGAATGCACTAATCACCCAAAAAATATTACCGCCAGCCGGCGTGTAAATGGATTTAAATCTTTGAACGTACAATAGTGGTTGTGAAGCAGAAAGTCAGTTTATTGTACACAATCGGTCAATTGCAGCTTGCCGTTGGCTGGAAACTGTACGTTTATGTCACTGGAATGCACTAATCACCCAAAAAATATTACCGCCAGCCGGCGTGTAAATGGATTTAACTCTTTGAACGTACAATAGTGGTTGTGAAGCAGAAAGTCAGTTTATTGTACACAATCGGTCAATTGCAGCTTGCCGTTGGCTGGAAACTGTACGTTTATGTCACTGGAATGCACTAATCACCCAAAAAATATTACCGCCAGCCGGCGTGTAAATGGATTTAAATCTTTGAACGTACAATAGTGGTTGTGAAGCAGAAAGTCAGTTTATTTTGCACAATCGGCAAACTGCAGCACCAACTGTGCACGACAGCCACCAAAAAAAAAAAGGGTGTATGTCACTTTAAATTTTCGATTCTTTGATAGTTGTGGCCCTAAGTAACGATTCTGTGTCCCTGAGTAACGATTCTGTGTCCCTGAGTAACGATTCTGTGGCCCTAAAGTCTCTGTGGCCCTAACTCTGTCCCTTAATACACACAGGTCTGTCTCTCTTGAATGACCGGAGGCTAATGGAGAATTCTAAGATGGCCGCGATTTATAGCTCCACCATTACACAGTGCTGGCTGGCTGCTGATTGGCTAATGCGATCACATGTCATGAATGCATTATGGGTCAGTGCGCCTTGTCTGCGCGCCTTCCCAGAGATCCCCGCCCCATCTTCTCTGTCCATTTTCTCCATCGCCACACATGTCGCCGCCATTTTTGGGAAAATTCGATTCGTGCATCCGAAGTTTGCTAATCTTCGGATTCGTCGCGAATAGAATTTTTCCAAATCTTCGGAACGAATTCCACTTCGTCATGTTCGATTCGCTCATCTCTAATAATAATAATGGATTTGTTCATATTTGGTGTTGCTTATCACGGCATCTGGTCTGTTTTGGATATTTCCATTCATTTGTATTTGGTGATTCTCTAGGTATGCACTTACATCACGTTAGTTTGGTGCTCTGTCAGTTGTTTACTTTTTGCTTTATGCAGGCTATACATGGTTCAAATTCCAAACGATTTTTCGTCTGAAAATCGGAAACGTCGTTCGCTCGGTAATCCGATGGTTACCATCATTGACTTTGAAAATCGGCCGACCAAGTCATAAAGTTCTCCCCATATAACAGGCAAAACTTCTGTTCCTTCCAGGTCACGGCTCATGCGCCTAATCTTTTCGGAAAAACGATCGTACGATTTGACCATTGAGTTGAAAATCGGTCGTTTTTCACAAATTTTCCAGCATGCCCGATCACCGAAAAGGGGAGGAACCACAAAAATCGTCCGGTGCCATTGACCCACTAACAGAGTGAAAATCGGCTGAATATTCTTAGGTCTGATTTTCGGACAAAACAAAATTGGTCAAATTTCGACCCATGTATGGCCTGCCTTAGGTCTAGTGAGAAGCGCCGCACTGTTCATCTATTCATTTAATCTCCGACAGGCGATGCCTCGCCTCTCTCTGCCTTGTCGAATCAGATCATTAAAACAAAAAATTCTAGGCGTTCTGTGATTGGTGGCTGTGCTCAAGTCCCCCCAAAGCTGTGCACACCCAGCCCCCCCCCCAAATATGAAAGTGGTATCAAAAGGTTCTTTATGTCAAACAATATTTCAAAATACGCAACTTCTGAAAACGTCCCGTTCTTTGCCTTTAAAGAAAATTACGGGGCAGAATAAAAAATTGAGCCAAAATAAGTGAACCGTGAGGATGGTCACTCGGCTGCGTCCGTGTTTTGGTTTTTGCATCTGCTGTTTAGAAGAAAATCTAACGATTCACATCAAAATTCGGCTACTACAACTGCAGAGGCTTGTTGACAGCACAAGGGTTGTCTGTGTATATTCAGGAACGTGCAGAATGTGAAATCTGTGCTGGATGAGGACCCGCTCCAGTGCTGCGGAGATCATCCGAAGAGCAGCCGGGGGGACTGGGTGCCGGAGTTTTAAAGCTGCAATATACCAAGAATTCTGCAGCTCGCATTTCATTCAAAGTTGACCTGCGATGGCCTTTTTATTTTTGCTTTATCACCTTTATGTATTCCAAATGGTTTTCTCTAGGTTTCTGCTGTTCAGCTTCACCCTGTTCTTTCTCTTTTTTAACCACTTGCTCTCCTGAGGTTTTAACCCCCTTCCTGACCATGCCATTTTTTGTGTTACGATGCTGCGTTACTTTGACAATTGCGCGGTCATGCAACACTGCACCCAAATTAAATTTACGTCTTTTTTTTTTTTTCCCACGAATTGAGCTTTCTTCAGTGGTTGAGGAAAGAACAAACAGAGGGCGCACAGCCCTCTGTCTGTTCTTTCTTCATTCAGTATATTTGGATTCCCCCAGTCTATTTGAGGGCAGCAAGGTGTGCATGTTCCAGGACATTCTTAATGTGGTTGTAGCCTGCATTCCATCCCTAAGCGCAGGAGCATTTGTGTTTGCTGGTTCTTTCTTTCGGTGGTATTTGATCGCCTGTGCGTTTTTTTATTTTTTGCGCTATGAAAAAGACAATTTTGAGAATTAATTAATTTGATGTTTTGCTATTAAACATGTCCAGTAAAAAAATAAAAAAAATCAAATTTTGTTATAAATTTATGCCAAAATGTATTCTGTTCCATGTCTTTGCTAAAAAAAAAAAATCCCAATACGTGTAAATTAATTGGTTTACGTGAAAGTTATTGCGTTTACACATGGTGGTATATATACTGGGATTTTTTTATTTTAATTTAAAGTTTTACTAGTAATGGTGGTGATCAGCGACTTATAGCGAGGCTGCGGCGGGCATTCTGACGCTGGGGGGGAACTGACTTTGTGTCACTGACCATCCCCAGTGACACCTATACAGTGATCAGTGCTAGAAAAAAAAAAAAACAAAACACTGACACTGTACTAATGGCACTGGGCAGGAAGGGGGTTAACTTAGATTGTACTCCCCTTGAGGGTTAGGGACTGATATGAATGTTCAGTATATATATGTAAAGCGCTGCGTAAATTGACGGCGCTATATAAATACCGTAAATAAATAAAACTTGAGGGGCGATGAAAGGGTTAACTGTGTGCTGGGAGTATTTTACTAGGGGGCGGTGTCAGTGTGCTTCACTGTAATCACACTGCTTTGGATGGCTTAAAAATTCATATTTTGTTTTAGTTACTGAAGTCTCTTTTTAAAGATGCAGGAGATAAAATAAATCCAAAATGTTCACTACAGGTTTAAAGCTGTAAAACTTGATATTTTGATTGCACCCTATTGCTATTAAGCTATTGCTGTTATGTTTAAATTGACATAATAAAGCTATGTTATAATTGCAGTTTTTTATATTTTGGACTCTTCTAAAGAAAAATTTAATTTCATAAGCTTTAAGGGAGCATGGTTGGGGGGCAGGGGTGGGGTTGGGGGCAGGCCAGGGGGGGGGTTGGAGGCAGACCTGGGCATGGTTGGGTGGAGCAGCTGGTGGAGAGTAAGGTTTGTGCCTGGCTAGTAGGTCTGGACTTGAAATTTTAAGACCTGGAATAGGTTACATTAAAGGTGGAAAAAGTACTGAAATAAATTCTCATTTTTTTCAATCACAGAAACCTGACATTTTAACGGGTGCAGGGGCGGACTGACCATTTGGAAACTCGGGCACTGCCCGGGGTCAGTAGGGGGCCCCATGAGATACCCCTGGTACCTTTTTCATAGGCTTTTTTGAGTTTGGGCAAGGACACAGGGGCCCCATGATCCCCTATTGCCCAGGGGCCCCATGAGTTGTCAGTCCGCCCCTGAACGGGTGTGTAGACTTTTTATATCCACTGTATGTATATATACTGTATATACAGTATCTCCCAAAAGTGAGTCCACCCCCCTCACATTTTTGTAAATATTTTATGTCTTTTCATGTGACAACACTGATGAAATGACACTTTGCTACAATGTGATGTAGTCAGTGTACAGCTTGTATAACATGTAAATTTGCTGCCCCCTCAAAATAACTCAACACACCGCCATTAATGTCTAAACCGCTGGCAACAAAAGTGAGTCCACCCCTAAGTGACAAGGTCCAAATTGGGCCCAAAGTGTCAATATTTTGTGTGGCTGCCATTATTTTTTAGCACTGCCTTAACCCTCTTGGGCATGGAGTTCACCAGAGCTTCACAGGTTGCCACTGGAGTCCTCTTCCACTCCTCCATGATGACATCATGGAGCTGGTGGATGTTAGAGACCTTGCGCTCCTCCACCTTCCATTTGAGGATGCCCCACAGGTGCTCAATAGAGTTTAGGTCTAGAGACATGCTTGGCCAGTCCATCACCTTTACCCTCAGCTTCTTTAGCAAGGCAGTGTTCGTCTTGGAGTTGTGTTTGGGGTCGTTATCATGTTGGAATACCGCCCTGCGGCCCAGTCTCCAAAGGGAGGGGATCATGCTCTGCTTCAGTATGTCACAGTACATGTTGGCATTCATGGTTCCCTCAATGAAATATAGTTCCCCAGTGCTAGCAGCACTCATGCAGCCCCAAACCATGACACTCCCACCACCATGCTTGACTGTAGGCAAGACACACTTGTCTTTATATTCCTCACCTGGTTGCCGCCACACACGCTTGACACCATCTGAACCAAATAAGTTGACCTTGGTGTCATCAGACCACAGGACATGGTTCCAGTAATCCATGTCCTTAGTCTGCTTGTCTTCAGCAAACTGCAGGCTTTCTTGTGCATCATCTATAGAAGAGGCTTCCTTCTGGGATGACAGCCATACAGACCAATTTGATGCAGTGTGCAGCGTATGGTCTGAGCACTGACAGGCTGACCCCCCACCCCTTCATCCTCTGCATCAATGCTGGCAGCACTCATACGTGTATTTCCCAAAGACAACCTCTGGATATGATGCTGAGCACGTGCACTCAACTTCTTTGGTTGACCATGGCGAGGCCTGTTCTGAGTGGAATCGATCCTGTTATACCGCTGTATGGTCTTGGGCACCGTGCTGCAGATCAGTTTCAGGGTCTCTGCAATCTTATAGCCTAGGCCATCTTTATGTAGAGCAACAATTCTTTTTTTCAGATCCTCAGAGAGTTCTTTGCCATGAGGTGTCATGTTGAACCTCCAGTGACCAGGCTATCAAGATGGTTACACTGGATGACCCCATGTTGTAGTCAGGATTTTTACACTGGATGGTCCCATGTGTTCAGCTTCTCAAGATTTACACTGGATGGCCCCATGTCGTAGTCAGGCTCTCAAGATGGTTACACTAAATGGGCCTATGTATTTAGGCTCTCCATATTTACACTGGATGGCCCCTCTGATGGAGACCCTGATGTAAGGGTGCACTTTGAAGGGGACCCTTATGTAATGGGGATTCTGATGCAAGGGAGAACTTACAAGAACTCTGTGGTATGAGAGACTCTGTTAGGGACCCTGATGGAAAGGGGTACTCTGATGTAAAAGAGCCTCTGATGGGGACTCTGATGTTAGAAATGGGGGCTTTGATGGATATCCTGATGTAAGGGTGCACTTTGATAGGGACTCTGGTGTGAGGGGGGCTCTCATAGGGACTACGATGGAGATCCTGATGGTCTCAGGTTTACTTGGAATGTCTTTGCTTTGTTTTAATTACTTTCTTTGTTGTTTCGGATCATATCATATTCTGATTACAAAAAAGCTCCAAGCTAGATATATTCATTCATTTATAAAACTCATTTTTTTTTGTGGGGGGGGGGCTTGCAAATATTTGTAAAGTATTCAACGTGACCCTTGCATGGAGAAGGGTGGAGATCCTAGATCTAAAGCTATAATTGGGTGGCTGTTTTTATTCTGGTGGTCTACAATTGTGGTGCCTGCAATTACCAGTGTTATCCTTCAAAATGATCCATGACCAGTGGTTGACATTCCCACCACAATGATCCATGACCAATGGTTGACATTCTCACCAAAATGATCCATGACCAGTGGTTGACATTCCCACCACAATGATCCATGACCAGTGGTTGACATTCCCACCACAATGATCCATGACCAGTGGTTGACATTCCCACCACAATGATCCATGACCAGTGGTTGACATTCCCACCACAATGATCCATGACCAGTGGTTGACATTCCCACCACAATGATCCATGACCAGTGGTTGACATTCCCACCACAATGATCCATGACCAGTGGTTGACATTCCCACCAAAACGATCCGTGACATGGAGGCTGAGCTTTGTAGCCAGTAGAATTTGGCCATGATTGAACACAAATGACCATTTTCAAGTGTACAAACCCCACAACTGCCTTGCATTAATATCGCTGACTGTGTTTCTTCACCTTGATTGGCCGCCAACTGCTAATGATTGCCAATTGCCCATTGTGCAGTTCTGAATGTATCCTGATCAATCCAAGTCAGCAGAAAGGCATGTCAAAAGGATACCTTTTAGTGGCTAACTAAAAATATTATAAAACAAGCTTTTGGAGCTCTAATGCTTCATCAGGCATTTTGATGGAAAAAGCTGAAATGGCAAAATATATACATAATCACTGAAAAGTACCTTTTTTATGCAGATAAAATGTAAAAAAAGACCTGTAAATAGATAATCAACAAAATGGACACACTTCACAGGGTTACTTGATAGCATTGGAGTGTGAAAGTCTGTTTCTACAGAGATATTTATGGAAGGTGTCCCGAGTCCTGACCCCAAATTTAACTCATGTCATTTATTGAACATTTCAATAAATTTATATTCTCAAAGTTTTCCCGTTCAGATATGGAATGTCCTTTTATTATAATCATTTTCATGTGTTTGTTTTTTTTTTTTGCTTTTTTTTTTTTTGTTTTTTTTTTTGCAATGGTCCAGTATACCAAAGGCTGTCTTATATAAAATCACAACCACGTAGAATAATCATTGACTGCAATACAAGGCACGGTTGGGGTGGTTTGTATAACTGATGCGTTGGCAGCCAATTGTGCAGATGTAACCTGCAAAATGTATGAGGGATGTACTGAAAGTAATGCAGAACTTTAAAAGGTTGTCATAAGTGGGCATAACTTTTTCATGAACTTACATTACGTAGGTGATTCAAATGTCACGTGTTGGTAAAGTAACTTTTCCTCTATAGTAACTTCTTTTTTTTTTTTAATTCCAGGTAAATAATGGATTCCAGGCAGAAGCAATGTGCAGTCATTGAGTTCTTGATGAAGGATTGGTGCAGGCTTTCCGACATTGATGGTCTCCCCCTCAATTTGGTTGGTCTTCAATGCTGGATTAACCTTCTTTAAACCTCCTCTTCCATCTGTGCTCTTTGCTCTCGTCAATGGTCTCTGTAAGCATTCTGTAACCTTCTGTAGATATTGGACAGCCTGTGCCCCTTCTTCGCCAAGAACTCATTGACGGCACATTGCTTCTGCTCGGAAGCCATTATTTACCTGCAAGAAGAGTTGTTAAAGAACAGGGTCACCTATTGCGAGCCACATCATCATTACGGTTGCCCTAAAACGGCAAGTTGTATCTGTAAGACTAGGCGTTCAGAGCACCCCTACTCCCCCTTACATCAGATGTCAAGAGTTCCCCCACCCTCTCTTACATCACAATGTGTGACGGGAGTCACTTTGGGTGGGGGGCCCATGGAACACAGCCCCTTTGGAGGGGTTGGGAGACCCCTGTCTCAGCTCCCCATATCCCTATTATATGTAAGTCACCCTGTGCTTGTTAGGGGTACAGGGTGAAATGTTCTAATATGGGTGTGGGGGTTGTTCATTGTTTACTGCGATGTGGTCCCATTGTTCTATTGTGTGTCTTGCTTGGGAGCAAACTATTATGGGATGTATGTGTTTGTGTTTTGGCTTGGTGGGGTTTTTTTCCAGCGGCCCTCCTGATGGGACTGTTGGTGTGTCTCTTGTTGCCAAGTATAGATTGCCCCGCCCTGTGTCATTATGCAGGGAGGAGGGATTTGTCCCCTGAGTGTATAAAAAGCCAGTTCGAGTTTCTAATAAAGAGTTCCATGTTTATACAGACTGGTGTCTTGTAGTCTTGTGTGGTCAGCGGTGGTGTCCATGGATCTGTGTTCGGACAGGGAAGCGGGAGTCTTAACGGAAATACCCTAGTGCAGTCGGGGTCCGGTTCCGTTACACGATGCACCTCCCCCCTTACCTTGTGCTGCTGCCAGGAAAAAGCTGGGGGCGGAGCTGGGATGTAGAAGTGCAGAGTCTGGAGGAGGACCAGAGGAGGGCTGGAGTCAACATACAGAGTCTGCTGAATGCTGAGACCAGGAAAGGCAGAGATGAGGGGGTGTTGCAGCTGCACAGAGAGGAGTAGGATCTGTAGGAGGAGTTCTGTCCTCCTCTCTGCTGCCGACTGCTGAGACAGAGGTGGTAGAGACAAACCTCTCTATTGCTGCACATAGAAGTGCAGGATCTTAAGATTTCTGTGCTCCTCTGTTGACAAGGTGGGGGGGCGGAGATACAAGGGCTGCAGCATCTGCTGGAGGAGTGCGAGGGCAGCATGAAATAGCCTGGTGGGCCAGATTCAGCCCACGGGCCCTGTGTTTGACACGTGTTTTAGAGGAAGAGTTACTCTACCAGCATGTGAAATTTGAAACGTAAGTTAAAACAAAAGAAGAAAAATTATGCCCACTTTTGCATTAACTTTGGTGCAACCCTCGTATTTTAGGTTTCTAAATCAATACCTGAAATGAATAATCGGAAGAAGCCCTACACGCTGGAAAGTTTGACTACTTGCAGATCTTAGTATACCTGTAGTATACCTGTTTCTACATTGTGACCCAGATCTTGCCTGTTAGACAATAATGCATACATTGAGGGTTATTTACTAAAACTGGAGAGTGCAAAATCTGGTGCATCTCTGCAAAGAAACCAATCAGCTTCCAGGTTACAGTATACTGTCAAAGTTTAATTGACCAAGCGGAAGTTAGAAGCTGGTTGGCCGCCATGCACAGCCGCACCAGATTCTGAGTCTTCCAGTTTCAGTAAGGCTGCGTTCACACTAGCTTTGTCAGCAGGCGTCAGACAGGCCTTTGGGAAGCGTTTTTAACGCTTCTCAAACACCTATGAAAATTCTGCACATGGCAGCACACAGTGCTGTTCACACGGAAGTGTTAGCCTCGCAGCAAAACTGACGCCTCATGTCGAGTCAGGAGGCGTTGAAGCCTCCCATTCAAGTCTATGGTGCCGCTCTGCAAATGCCTGGCAGGTGTGTGCGGTTGCGATGCGATTGTGAGGCGGTTGCAAGGTGGTCGCGGAACGTTAATACCGTTTAACTTCATTATAGGAGTTTGTGGTGTGCGTTTAACACTCAACCGCCTCAAAACCGCGCATAGGGCGTTTTGGGAGCGTTAAAAAAAATGCTTCCCAAATGCCTGAAATGCTATAGGGGCGCACCGCATGTATGTGAATACCCATGTGATCCGATTCTAGCGCTGACCCAAAAAAGGGTCCTGCACGTTTTTGGTGCGGGTGTGGTGTGATTAGAGCCATACAAAATTTACGACTCCGATCGCACCGCACACAAATCGCATGTGATTCGCACAGGAATGCGGTGCGGTTCCTGTGCAGATGTCAACACCGATTGTGCTTGAATAACTACATCCTTGGCTGGATAAGCCAAGGAATGACAGCTGTGACCCCGGAAGTGACCTAATATGCGTCTCAGGTTCATTAGTCTCTGGAGGGATCAGGGAATAGATGTTCCCTGAGTTCCTCCAGCTTTCGCTGTGCAAATTTATTTCTGTGGTGCTGGGCGGGGGAACAGGAGAAACTATCATGGTTGCCACAGGGTGGAGGTAGGGGGGTGCACTTTGAGAGCCTCATAAAAGTGGTCAGGTGGCTCTAGAGCCACCTGGATCACTTTTATCAGAAAGTCTTAAGCTGGCTTTTAAAGTTGGTACCAGGCTCCCGGCTGCAGTAGATCAGAATGATACACTGTATAGGGAACTAGCATTCCTCAAGGGAGCTCAATTAAGACCATTTGTTTTATTTCTCATGGCAGTGTCCCCGTGACCATATGCAAACTCCTATCTGTGGACAGACTGCTATCCAGCAGCCAAGGATAATGCTCTTCGGAGAACCTATCTGGAGCTCCCTGCTTGATTTGAAGATGGCCCTTGGCTAGCCCTGGAATTTGACCTTCAGCTGGCCGCTACCTTGGGGTGCTTTCCATGTCCAGAGCTGTGTGTGGTACAGCCTCTGGTGTGACCTGTCTCTGAAGACTCATGTATTGAGTGAGGCCTGTTCAGGTGGAGCATTGGAAGCAACCTCACGTTTGGTATCGTTGGGTGCCTTTTCAAATATCCCACAACTGCCATTTCTCATGGTAAGGGTTGTGAGTGAGGGAGACTAGCGCTAATGTGATCCAATCCACTAGGTCAGTGGTCGGCAAGCCGCGGCTCGTGAGCCACATGCGGCTCTTTACAAACTTAAATGTGGCTCTTCTGTGTGCCGGGCGCCCGCTCCCCTCCCTCCTCTCGGGCGGCCGTCCCAATAGTCAGGACAATGCAGCTGTCAGGATGTAGGCAGGGCAGCGTGACGAACTCCTCTCCTCTCACAGTCCGCCCTGAAGACCAGAACGGCGCGGGAACACGGCGAGAGGAACGCGCGGAGCAAAGGTAAGTGAATTGACACAATATGGGGAATGAATTACTATAGGGGGGATGAATTACTATAGGGGGGATGAATTCCTATAGGGGGGATGAATTACTATATGGGGGATGAATTACTATATGGGGGATGAATTACTATATGGGAGATGTATTTTCAGTTTTAAAAATGTGGCTCTCAAAATAAATTTCAATCGTGGTTTTGGCGAGATTTGGCTCAGTTGAAAAAAAAGGTTGCCCACCACTGGCCTAGGTGAACTTTTTGTGCACAAGCATCCAGTGCTCATTTTTCTATTTCAGCCTAGAGGAAGCACCGTGCCACAGCCATTCCTGCTCCTGAAGCATCATGTAGATTCTCAGGTCTCGTCTCGTTTCACTGCTCAACTACAGTGAGTTGACCACCTCATGGCAGTATCCCCATTTCCATATGCAAACTACTATTGTCAGGTACCTACTGACGGTAGCTCTATGGATCCACAGACCTGGATTCCCCAGGGAGCAGAGTCTAAGCCCCAGTCTGCTTGTTCACCAGAGCCCCTGATGGTGGGGATGGACTTGGAGCAGGCTGAGACCAGGTCGCGGCCCCTAGGTACACCCAGCTGTAGTAGAGGGAACCGCCAGTGGAACGTAGCTGGATAAGAGCCCGATGTGAAGAGGCAGAGCAGGCCTTGGCAGTAATGGATGGATCCGTGCAGGATGGATGGACGGAACACAGTGAAGCAGTAGCAGAGTCAGACAGGCCAGGTCGGTAACAGTGGAGGCAGAACGGAACAGAGCAGCAGGCAGAGGATAGTCGGGTCACAGGCCAGGTTCAGCAGCAGGAGATCGGACAATCGGGAACATGCAGAAGAATGGCCAAGACGAGCCAGGGGTCAGGGCAGGAGACGGTCAGCAGTAATCAGGATCAGGCTGGGTTTGGCAACAACAAGATACTCTCACAGGAACAGGATAAGCAGGGAACAAGACTATACGGCAATGTGAGCATTGCAAGAGCCGGTTTAAATAGTGCGCCCTGCGCTGTCATTGGTGCCAGGCGTACGCATGCGCGGCCGTAACTGTTGCCGCGGGCGTCTATGTCCTAGCGCCCGCACACTTGTCCGCATCAGGATTCTGCGCATGCGCCGCGGAGAAACTCGAGATCCCTGACACCTATATGTGGACAGACTGCTATTCAGCAGCCAAGGCTCATGGTCTTTGGAGAACCTATCTGGAGGTCCCTGCTTGATTTGAAGATGGCCCTAGGCTAGCCCTGGAGTTTGACCTTCAGCTGGCCGCTACATTGGGACAGGGGCGGACTGACAACTCATGGGGCCCCCGGGCAATAGGGGATCATGGGGCCCCTGTGTCCCAACTCATGGGGGCCCCCTACTGACCCCGGGCCCTCGGGCAGTGCCCGAGTTTCCAAATGGTCAGTCCGCCCCTGCATTGGGATGCTTCCCAGGTCCAGAGCTGTGTGTGGTACAGCCTCTGGTGTGGCCCATCTCTGAAGACTCCTGTATTGAGTTAGGCCTGTCCAGCTGGAGCATTGGGAGCAACCTCACATTTGGTATCGTTGGGTGCCTTTTCAAACATCCCACAACTGCCATTTCTCATGGTAAGGGTTGTGAGTGAGGGAGACAAGTGCTAATGTAATCCAATCCACTAGGTGAACTTTTGTGCACAAGCATCCAGTGCTCATTTTTCTATTTCGGCCTAGAGGAAGCACCGTGTCACAGCTGTTCCTACTCCTAAAGCATCGTGTAGATTCTCAGGTCTCATCTTGTTGCACTGCCCAGCTACAGTGACTTGGCCATCTACAACCCTCATTAGCACCAGCTACTTTTGTTTGTAAATATGATTTGGGCTTAGTTGTGTTTCTGCCACACGGTACAAATCTTCACAGATTGTTACGGAGGACATGCCTGTTGAATTGGTTGACCTCAGCCCATACTCTCCCCTGGGCTCCTGGGGCTTCTCCTATAATCTAGAACCTGGGAACCTATTATAAGATAGTCCTCATCAACCAGCTTAAAAATTGCAGGTAAACGTACAGAAACATGTATGCATTTTACGTGCTTACTTGCAGTGCTTTTCCTTTGCACGAATGTATTTGTTTGTTTCTGAATTTATTAGAAAGGTTAATTACTCCTAGGAGAATCAATAGCACAACTCACCCCCCTCCCTCCTTGCATGTCAAGCCCTCTCTTCCTCTGGGAGTGTGTAATTATTGTGTCTGCTGGTCCAGCTCCTCCAACCTCCTCCATGCATAACCTTTTATGTAGCAGCTAGGTGAGAAGCAAAGAGGAATACTATAGAGCGTCACTTGAGTGGCGGCCCGAGACTGCGGACATCACATTCAAAATGGTGTCCCCCCCCCCCCCAGGAAAGAGAATTGGGTACGAAAATGAAAGCGCAAATGTTGAAGTTAATGCATGGGGTGATGAACACGAATATAGTTGAGATGAACTATAAATACTTATCTAGATGGTATTGTACGCCGAGTGTGGCACATAAACAGCGAGAAGAAGTATCACCTTTATGTTGGAGAGAATGTGGGGCAATAGAGACAATGGCTCATATATGGTGGGAATGCCCAAAAATTCATTTTTTTTTGGCAGGAAATAATTCATCATATACAGGAGATTTGGGGAACACCTATCCAGAAGGATCCATGGGTGTGTTTTTTTTCTATAAAACAGATGTCAGTAAAACAATATAAAAATAGTTTATTCTACTATCTGATTAGCGCGGCAAAGGGTTTAACCACTAGCCTACAGGGCACTTATACCCCCTTCCTGCCCAGGCCAATTTTCAGCTTTCAGCGCTGTTGCACTTTGACAATTGCGCGGTCATCCAACACTGTACCCATATGACATTTTTATCATTTTTTTGAGACAGAGCTTTCTTTTGGTGGTACTTAATCACCTCTGGGGTTTTTTATTTTTTGCTAAACAAACCAAAAACAACTGAAAAATTTGAAAAAAGATTTTTCTTAGTTTTTGTTTTACAATTTTGTAAATAAGTGATTTTTCTCTTTCACTGATGTGCGCTAATGAGGCTGCAGTGATGGGCACTGATAGGTACTGATGAGGAGGCACTGGTAGGTGGCACTGATGGGCATTGACAGGCATCACTGATGGGCACTGAAAGGCAGCACTGATAGGTGGCACTGATTGTCAGCACTGATAGGTGGCACTAATAGGTGGCACTGACTGGCACTGATAGGTGACACTGAAAGGCAGCTCAGATGGGCACTGATATATGGCATTGGGCACTGGTAGGCACTGATATGTGCTATTGATGGGCACTGGCAGGTGGCATTGATGAGCACTGACAGCTGGCATTGATGGACACTGACAGGTGGCTCTGCTGGGGCTACACTGATCATCAGGGCACACTGATCATCAGTGCCCTGATGATCAGTGTACGTGTCCCCTCTGAGGAATACTGATTACCGTCTCTCTTCTGTCAGCGTGACAGCTCGTGAGGTGAGAAATGCCGATAACACTGTTCAACAAATTTTTATTTTTTGCCAGTTTTGGAAACAAAAGGATCCATTTCTTAATGAATTTCACATTGAGTTCAAATATAACAATGAAATTTGTCAATTGGCTCTAGTTTTTCTGTAAACGGAAAGTTTTCTACTATAGGCGTAATGACTACATAATGCACAATAATTATATAGATAGATGTCTTTCCACAAATATAAAGCAAGTGATATTGACTACATAACAAAGCCTAAATGGCATAATATATTGCATAGGATTACCAAGAAAAATTATAGCCATAAGCTAAGTTGAATCATTTTAATACTTAGGATTCTCACTAGTTTTGTCTTCAGTTTGCGTCGGTTTTGCTTCTCTTGGCTTTTCTCTTGTATTCGAGGAAAGGGATATCTCTTACAACTGTCCAGCAATAGTCAGCAAGCATTGATGGGCTCCATTTACCTTGATATCTTCTTTCCATAGCTGCAATGTCTTGATGGAAGCGCTCTCCGTGTTCATCACTCACTGCTCCACAGTTTGGTGGGAAAAAATCCAGATGCGAATGTAGAAAATGAATTTTTAGAGACATGTTGCAACCCAGATTTCTGTAAGTCTGGATGAGTTTTTCTACCACTTTCTTGTAGTCTGGTGTTTTATTGTTTCCAAGAAAATTTGATGTCACTGATACAAATGCTGTCCAGGCAGCCTTTTCCTTTCCACGCAACAGAGAAAGAAACTCATCATCATGAATAAGTTTACGAATCTGTGGCCCAGCAAAGACTCCTTCATTTATTTTTGCAGCACTAAGTGCTGGAAATTTGCTAATTAGGTACTTGAAACCTGCTTTATTCTTGTCCATTGCCTTAACAAAGTTTTTCATTAATCCCAACTTGATGTGTAATGGAGGTAATAAGATCTTATTGCTGTCTACAAGTGCTGGATAGTTAACATTTTTTTCTCCAGGCTGCAATGACTGGCGTAATGGCCAGTCTCTTTTGGCATAGTGCATTTCTCTCGCACGACTGTCCCACTCACAGAGGAAGCAGCAGTACTTAGTATATCCACCTTGAAGTCCAAGTAGGATAGCAATCACCTTCAGGTCACCACAAATCGACCATTGATGTTCATCATAGTTGATGCACCTTAAAAGCTCTTTCAAGTTTTCATACGTTTCTTTCATTGAAACTGCGTAAGCAACTGGAACTGATGGCAGCTGATTGCCATTATGGAGCAAAACAGCTTTAAGACTCGCCTTTGAAGCATCAATGAACAGCCTCCACTCATCGGGATCATAGCATACGCCGATGGCTGAGATTAAACCATGAACATTGTTACATACAGCAATATCACCTTCCTGGACGAAGAATGGGATCAGATCTTTCTGACGATGACGGTAGAAAGACGTACGAACATCACTTGCTAGGAGATTCCACTGTTGTAGTCTTGACCCCAAAAGCTCTGCCTTGTTCTTCGGAAGATCCAGGTCTCTGATAAGATCGCTCAATTCCACTTGTGTAATGAGGTGTGGTTCAGTGGGTGTGGATGGAAGAAAGTCTGGGTCATGTGAGGTTGACGGTTGATGACTACACGCTTCAGGTTCTTCCTCACTTGACTCAACCACGAAGGATTCTGGTGCTTTAGGAATTGGTAGCCCCTCTCCATGGGGAACTGGACGTATTGCCGATGGAATATTTGGATAGTGCACAGATAACTTTTTCTTCTTATTTAGCCCTTTTGTTGGAGGCACCATACAAAAGTAACAATTACTAACATGATCTGTTGGCTCTCTCCAAATCATTGGCACAGCGAAAGGCATAGATGCCTTTTTTCCATTCAACCATTGCTCCAGTGCCGTCCCACAAGAATTGCAGCATATATGTGGTGCCCAGCTCTTGTCCTGGTCTCCTATCTTGCAGCCAAAATACAAGTTGTAGGCTTTCTTAATCATTCCTGTTATCCTCCTTTTTTGTGAGATAAAAGTTATTTCACCGCAGATATAGCAGAAATTATCTGCTTTATTCACACAAGTTCGAGGCATTACTGAGTAGCCTATATAAGCATAAACGAAATGTAAAGACGCTGTCGAACTCCAATCAGCTACAGATACTGCAGCTTTTATGCAGTGAAGTGATGCAATTAAAGGCTAATATAGCATCATCTCAGTATACATGCAATTTTCTATTGGTCACCAGTATCAATTGCGCAATATGCAGCTGAAGTTGCATCATAATTTTGAATGGCTTACGTCATTAGATGGGTGAATATATCATGGAAACTAGAGCCAATCAACATTTTTTAGGGTCATTTTCGTTTTCAGCACCCCAAAATTATGTAAGATTCGCAAATTTTATGCCCAAAACTTTTTACCTGTTGAACAGTGTAACCAGCATTTCCCTATTTACATGCGATCAGCTGTGATTGATCACATGACTGAGCCAACATCTTTCCGTTGATCGGTGATCTGCTGTGTCCATGGGACACAGCGCACCACTGATTGCCGAACTGCGCGCTCCCGGTTAGAGTGGGAGGACGTCATATGACATCCTCCCAGAACGAGAGAACCGCCTTGCGCCCGTCATTACCTTATATGGCGGGCGGGAGGCAGTTAATCCCTAAGTTTTGGAAAGATCAGGATCCTCCAACTATGAGGGATTGGATAGGTAGAATAGAATATGTTAACAGGATGGAGGAACTTTGTTACATGGAGAAAGATGAAATGGAAAAATTTAGATAGATTTGGGGTAGGTGGTATGAGTTTAAAACATCAGAAAAATATTTAAAGATGAAAGGTCCCCCGATAGAATCAGAGAATTTAAATGATTAAAGAGATCTATATACATGACTAGATTAATAGGAGGGGAAAGAGAGGGTAAGATGAAACTGGACAGGGTTTTTTTTTTTGTATCGGGAGGGGGGGGGAGGGAATGGGGATAAAGTGTATGTGTACGATGTAATGAGAATTTATGGTGGTTTTGTAATTTTTTTTAAAGAAAATCTAAAAACATATATAATTAAAAAAAATGGTGGCCCCCAACACTAGTCACCTGGCTTTTGGGTATCTACATAAGGGGGGTGTTTACAAGTTGAATGAAAAGCAGTTAAACCTTAAACTGCGTAGAGGTTCTTTACTGTCGGTGGTAAGGACGTGGAGCTCCCTTTCACAATCTGTGGTTTCAGTGGGAAGTGTCGCTTATTTTAAAAAAAAAAAAACCTTTAGGTGGACATCTTATTGAACACAATATACAGGGTGTGGGAAGTGGTAGAGACATGCACACAGGTAGAACTAGATGGACTGGTGTCTTTATTCAACCTTACCAACTGTGAAAGTATACACTCACCGGCCTCTTTATTAGAAAAAATACAAATGATGTAGCGCTAAAACACCCAGTTAAAGCGTCAGTGCCTTAGGACATGCAGCATGATGTTAAAATCCTATATGAACATAATACATATATGTGCGTGATGATACTGACAAAATGGAAAACAGATGTGCAACCCCTACACACAGTGCACATATATAAATATAAAGTCCAGTGATCCTGTATCAATATTTGCACTCAAACAGAGTCCTTGGACTGTATGTGGGCCCGCACACAACCACGTGCAATCTGAAATCAGCTGAAGTGGCCTCTCACCTCCTCCCTGCGACCCTGCAGGGCCACAGAGCTTTATCAGATCCCCACTGAGTCAAGGTATGCTTCCTCTTGAGTGGATGGTTGGTATATCCCCAGTATACAGTATAAATGGGTCCAGAGGAGATACATCACGGAATGTCTCGAGTATTGTCTATCCCACAACTACTTCTGGTATAAAGGTGTCTTTTACAAACAAATCAGGGGTGTAGCCATGGGGGGTAGATTTGCTCCCAGTGTGGCCAACCTGTTCATGGCCCACTGGGAGGAAGAGTCAGTATACCATAATCCCCCACAACAGTTAGTCCTGTACAAGAGATACATCAATGATGTGTTCATTGTCTGGGACGGTGCAGAACAAGATCTACAGGCGTTCCTCTATCAGCTGAATTCGAATGGGAAGAACATCACTTTTACATGGGAGGTTAATCGGGCAAGTATCAATTTTTTGGATTTATGTATTTACACACATGAGGGGAAGATCTATACTAAGACTTTCTTTAAGAAAGTCGATCGCAATGGGTATATCCCATTAGATAGTTGCCATTACCCCCCATGGCTGTTGAATATACCCAAGGGACAGCTGATTAGACTGAGGAGGAACTACACTGACAAAGAAGAATTCTTTAAGCAGGCCACAATTATGGAAAATAGATTTGTGGACAAAGGATACTGTCAAGATAACATCAAGAGTAAAATTAGAGAAGTAGGAGACATGGATAGAAATTGCCTTCTGGTAGACAAGAGTAACAAGAATAAGAAGGAATTTGACAATCAATTGGCTATCATTCTAGACTTCACAGCTAATTATAAGGATATTGAAAAGGTGTTTATCAAACATTGGTCCATTTTGCTTACGGACCCTCTATTGTGTAAAATTTTACCTACTTTTCCGAAATTTATATACAGGAAAGCCCCCACTCTGAGATCTGTTTTAGTACATAACGTGATAGATCCTCCTAATAAAAATAGAACAACTTTTTTGGATTATAAGGGTTTTTTCCCTTGCAAAATGTGCCATGCCTGCAGAGCTATTAAAGGCCCCAATCCTAGACGCCATTCTTTCATCTCTACTAACAACCAAAGAGAATTTCAAATTAAGGATTTTATATCCTGTAAGACAGAGGGGGTGGTATATGCATTGCAATGCGGTTGTGGTCTCCAAAACGTTGGCCGGACGAAAAGACCGCTATGGGTCAGATTGAGAGAACACGTTCAAAATATTCGCAAGGGTTTTCCTAAGCACAGTGTCTCAAGACATTTCTCACAGTATCATAATAAGGATCCCTCTAGTCTGGTTTTCTGGGGAATTGAGAAGTATCATAGGCACTGGAGAGGAAGCCATAAGATCAGAGCATTAAGTCAGGCGGAGTCAAAGTGGATATTTATTTTAGATACACACACGCCCAAAGGGCTTAACATTGATTTTGATTTAAATTGCTTCATTAGCAATTATTAATTTTATTTTTCTTTTGTGTTGTATCTTGAGTTACTTATGTGTTTTCTGGTTATTTGCATTCTTATTCATTCATTTACATTTATATGTTACCATATGAAGGGTGAACAGCGTATGTCTAGATATGGTATTTTTTTTTTTTTTTTTTTTTAATATTTATATTTTTTTTATATATATTTTTTATGTTTTTTCCAAGATTTTTGGCAATATTTATCTCCTCAAATAGAGAGCGGCGGTTTTCTGTGATCTACCTGTTTTATATATATATATATTTTTTTTATATATATACATTTTTTATATACATTTCATTATTTTTTAGATTTGCATTTGCATTTTATTTACCTCCTTAATAAAGTTCATTTCAGGAGGCTTTTTGTTTATAGATTCATCACATTTTTCATATATGTGGTTTTTATATTTGCTGGTGGATTTAGTACATCATAATTACTTACCATTATATTCCACATCGGTTCTGGCACGATTTTTTGTGCTAGAGCTGAAGCCTGTGGTGTATGTACATTTCTATATACACCTATTCAGGCTATGTGTAAGTAGAAGATCGACGGGCTACAAGAACATGGCCGCCGTGACCACTCCCAGCGGGTCACGATTGGAGGAAAGGCTGGCCTATTTAAGTGAGTGCTATAGACCAATCACGTCAGTCCTGAGGAAGTCACGGGGTCACGTGACGCAACGCGTCGACGGCAATACGTGGTGACGCACTTCCGGCGCGGCGCCATCTTGGTACACCCTTAGCCACACGCATACACCCATGCTATGGGAAACAGCTTGTATGTCATTTGGCAAATGTGAGTGTATTATACATTTATTTTCCGGCATTAATTAAACGGTTTTACACTATGGAGGATGTCTTTTGCTTCCTTTATCCCATGGGGGCTTGAGCTGGGGTCCATTCTGCTCAGCTCACCTCGGAGGATACCACAGGAGAGGTGGAAGCTGTATACTGGGGATATACCAACCATCCACTCAAGAGGAAGCATACCTTGATTCAGTGGGGATCTGATAAAGCTCTGTGGCCCTGCAGGGTCGCAGGGAGGAGGTGAGAGGCCACTTCAGCTGATTTCGGATTGCACGTGGTTGTGTGCGGGCCCACATACAGTCCAAGGACTCTGTTTGAGTGCAAATATTGATACAGGATCACTGGACTTTATATTTATATATGTGCACTGTGTGTAGGGGTTGCACATCTGTTTTCCATTTTGTCAGTATCATCACGCACATATATGTATTATGTTCATATAGGATTTTAACATCATGCTGCATGTCCTAAGGCACTGACGCTTTAACTGGGTGTTTTAGCGCTACATCATTTGTATTTTTTCTGCATTGTTTTGATCTTGGGGTATTGGATCAGATGTTAGCAGCTTCACACGTTTACCAATTGTATTTTACATAGGAGCGCAAGCAGATTTCTAATTATCATCTTGCCTCTTTATTAGGTCCACCTGTTCAATTGCTTGGTAACACAAATTGCTAATCAGCCAATCACATGGCAGCAACTCAAAGCATTTAGGCATCTAGACGTAGTGAAGACGATTTGCTGAAGTTCAAACTGAGCATCAGAATGGGGAAGAAAGTGGATTTAAGTGACTTTGAACGTGGCATGGTTGTAGGTGCCAGACGGACTGGTCTGAGTATTTAAAAAACTGCTGATCTACTGGGATTTTCACGCACAACCATCTCTAGGGTTTACAGAGAATGGTCCAAAAAAGAGAAAATATCCAGCGAGTGGCAGTTGTGTGTAGGAAAATGCCTTGTTGATGTCAGAGGAGAATGGGTAGACTGGTTCGAGATGATGGAAAGGCAACAGTAACTCAAAAAACCTTGTTATAACCAAGGTATGCAGAATACCATCTCTGAACACACAACACGTCCAACCTTGAAGCAGACAGCAGCAGCAGAAGACCACACCAGGTGCCATTCCTGCCAGCAAAGAACAGGAAGCAGAGGCTACAATTCGCACAGAGTTACCACAATTGTACAATAGAAAATTGGAAAAACGTTGCCTTGTCTGATGAGTCTCAATTTCAGCTGCAACATTCAGATAGTAGGGTCAGAATTTGATGTAAACATGCAAGCATGGATCCATCCTGCCTTGTATCAAAGGTTCAGGATGGTTGTGGTGGTGTCATGGTGTGGTGGATCCATCCTGCCTTGTATCATCGGTTCAGGCTGGTTGTGGTGTATCCATCCTGCCTTGTATCAACGGTTCAGGCTGGTGGTAGGGGTGTCATGGTGTGGTGGATCCATCCTGCCTTGTATCAATGGGTCAGGCTGGTTGTGGTGGTGTCATGGTGGGCTGGATCCATCCTGCCTTGTATCATCGGTTCAGGCTGGTTGTGGTGGTGTCATGGTGTGGTGGATCCATCCTGCCTTGTATCAACGGTTCAGGCTGGTTGTGCTGGTGTCATGGTGTGGTGGATCCATCCTGCCTTGTATCATCGGTTCAGGCTGGTTGTGGTGGATCCATCCTGCCTTGTATCATCAGTTCAGGCTGGTTGTGGTGGTGTCATGGTGTGGTGTATCCATCCTGCCTTGTATCAACGGTTCAGGCTGGTTGTGGTGGTGTCATGGTGTGGTGTATCCATCCTGCCTTGTATCATCGGTTCAGGCTGGTTGTGGTGGTGTCATGGTGTGGTGTATCCATCCTGCCTTGTATCAACGGTTCAGGCTGGTTGTGGTGGATCCATCCTGCCTTGTATCATCGGTTCAGGCTAGTTGTGGTGGTGTCATGGTGTGGTGGATCCATCCTGCCTTGTATCATCGGTTCAGGCTGGTTGTGATGGTGTCATGGTGTGGTGTATCCATCCTGCCTTGTATCATCGGTTCAGGCTGGTTGTGGTGGTGTCATGGTGTGGTGTATCCATCCTGCCTTGTATCAACGGTTCAGGCTGGTTGTGGTGGTGTCATGGTGTGGTGGATCCATCCTGCCTTGTATCATCGGTTCAGGCTGGTTGTGGTGGTGTCATGGTGTGGTGGATCCATCCTGCCTTGTATCATCGGTTCAGGCTGGTTGTGGTGGTGTCATGGTGTGGCGGATCCATCCTGCCTTGTATCATCGGTTCAGGCTGGTTGTGGTGGTGTCATGGTGTGGTGGATCCATCCTGCCTTGTATTAACGGTTCAGGCTGGTTGTGGTGGTGTCATGGTGTGGTGGATCCATCCTGCCTTGTATCATCGGTTCAGGCTGGTTGTGGTGGTGTCATGGTGTGGTGGATCCATCCTGCCTTGTATCATCGGTTCAGGCTGGTTGTGGTGGTGTCATGGTGTGGTGGATCCATCCTGCCTTGTATCATCGGTTCAGGCTGGTTGTGGTGGTGTCATGGTGTGGTGGATCCATCCTGCCTTGTATCATCGGTTCAGGCTGGTTGTGGTGGTGTCATGGTGTGGCGGATCCATCCTGCCTTGTATCATCGGTTCAGGCTGGTTGTGGTGGTATCATGGTGTGGTGGATCCATCCTGCCTTGTATCATCGGTTCAGGCTGGTTGTGGTGGTGTCATGGTGTGGTGGATCCATCCTGCCTTGTATCATCGGTTCAGGCTGGTTGTGGTGGTGTCATGGTGTGGTGGATCCATCCTGCCTTGTATCATCGGTTCAGGCTGGTTGTGGTGGTGTCATGGTGTAGTGGATCCATCCTGCCTTGTATCATCGGTTCAGGCTGGTTGTGGTAATGGTGTGGGGAGATTTTCTTGGCACACTTTGGGTACCAATTGAGCATCATTTAAATGCCACGGCCTACCTCAGTATTGTTGCTGAATGGTCCGAAAAAGAGAAAATATCCAGCGAGTGGCAGTTGTGTGGATGAAAATGTCTTGTTGATGTCAGAGGAGAATAGACAGACTGCTTGTTGTGACATTCAGATGGTAGGGTCAGAATTTGGTGTAAACAACATGAAAGCATGGATCCATCAGTGGTTGAGGCTACATACTGTCACCCTAGCATGGTGACACTGTACTACTTATGAGGGGTGATGAAGATTTTATTGTTTTTTACACTGATTGCTTTTATACCCATAAAGGCTGTAAAAGCAATCATTTCTCCTTCTCTCTGTCTGCATTCTTGCCGCCATTAAGAACTACTGTGTGAGCTGTGATTGGTCACAGCTTGTCACATGGTACAAGGCTGTTGTGAATAGCCCTGTACCATGTGACCTCTGTGATCATTCACAGATATCACACGTAGTAAGCAATGATGTCAGAAATGACATCTTGCTTACTACTCTGCATGTGATCACTGATTGGCCAATCAGTGATCACATGATTGGGACCTCACACAGAGGTCCTGTACAACGATCGGTGTTCCCCTGTGTCCGGAGAACACAGTGGGCACTGGATCACGGTGCTGCGTTCTCCTAGTCCAAAATGGCGGGCGCTGTTTATGAACGGCAACCCGCCCCTGGACTGCCACTGTCCGGCCATTTGTATAGAGCGTCCGGACAGCATGTGGTTAAAGATTCTGGTGAAAAACTCTTTGGACTAAAAAGATCTGGATTCGATTTGCTGGTCTCTAGTAGATGATGGGTTGGATACCTTTCCCAGCCTTGGGAGGACCCCTTTCATGGACGTATCTCCTAATTTAGTTCTTGAGTCTGCTCTCCCGAATCCGATTATTACTGAGTCATCAGGGAACCATTCTGTGGGTCATTGTTTTGACCTGACTTTCACTTGGCACCAGCTAAACCATTACCTTAAAAAAAAAAAAAAAAAGTCTAGGAACACTAATTTTGTGACTGGTGTGTGTCTTCTACAGCCAAGGTATGGCCTTTGAAATCTTCTCAATGGACGATCACAACTTGGCAGCATAGAGGTTCATCATTTAAGTGCCACTCTCTGCTTGAGGAGAAACTTCCATGGTTAGAGGGCCTTGGTTGTGGCAGCTCCCCTACTATTTCTCCATCTCTGGGTGTACGCCTGTCACATGCCCCCCTTCGCATCAGGTGTCATCGCCAGAGTGCCCCCCTTCGCATCAGGTGTCATCGCCAGAGTGCCCACCTTCGCATCAGGTGTCATCGCCAAATTGCCCCCCTTCACATCAGGTGTCATCGCCAGAGTGCCTGAAAACGGGAGACGGAGATGTTGGAGTGCTGTGGCTGGACAGAGAAAGTGCAGAATCTGTAGGAGGAGTCCTGCGCTCCTCTCTTCTTCCGACTCCAGAGATGAGCCTCTCCATGACTGCACGGACTGTCCTGCTCTTTGCTGCCATCTGTTGAGACATGGTAGGTGTGCTGTTGAGACAGCTGCAGGAGAGGTGCGAGGGCAACATGAAACGGCCTGGCAGCCCGGAGGGCCTTGCTTATGACACATGTGCTATATGGACTTCAAGAAAATTATTTTACAATACAAAAAAAAATTTTTTTTTCTTTTCTGGAATTTCTCTTTTAAGGCCCCATGTACACGGGACACTTCTAAACTATGGAAACCGACTGCTGGAAAACATAGGTTAAAAAACGTCTGTTTAGCTGCGTTTGCATAACACTTTTATGTGCGTTTGTGTTTACAAGCGTTTTTTAAGCACAGGAGAACTTCCCAAATGCCCAGAATGCACTGAAAAGTGGTAATTTAACTATTTCAGACTGTTTCAGAGAAATACAGAGAGTAGAAGCAGAGACAGCAGTATGTGTTAAGATTAGCTTAGGTGCGAGTTGCTCATTAACATTTCTTTTGTTTCCAAGGGTGGGAAAGGTGTCTGGTGGAGGGAGTCATTAAAGCCACATGGCAGGGGGTCTTCATGAGGAATTTGAGGTGTGAATGGTCATTAACATATCTTTTGTTTCCAAGGGTGGGAGAGGTCTGAGGTGTGAATGGTCATTAACATATCTTTTGTTTCCAAGGGTGGGAGAGGTCTGAGGTGTGAATGGTCAATAACATATCTTTTGTTTCCAAGGGTGGGAGAGGTCTGAGGTGTGAATGGTCATTAACATATCTTTTGTTTCCAAGGGTGGGAGAGGTCTGAGGTGTGAATGGTCAATAACATATCTTTTGTTTCCAAGGGTGGGAGAGGTCTGAGGTGTGAATGGTCAATAACATATCTTTTGTTTCCAAGGGTGGGAGAGGTCTGAGGTGTGAATGGTCATTAACATATCTTTTGTTTCCAAGGGTGGGAGAGGTCTGAGGTGTGAATGGTCAATAACATATCTTTTGTTTCCAAGGGTGGGAGAGGTCTGAGGTGTGAATTGGTCATTACAATGTGCGACAAGCTTAGTAGGAACATCCTGTGTTCAGTGTTTTTGTCCATCTGAGTACCTTGAAAACGCTTTGCATGCATTTTTCATGATGAAAAAAGGCTCTGGACAGCATCGGGAACTGGAAGAGTTAAAAAAAAATATTTTAAACACTTATAACCGCGATTTGCCACATTTACAAGCGTTTTGCATTTGAAACGCTGATAAAATCGACTGCTGAACGCAAGTTTGGTGCGTTCATAAAAACGACTGTAAACGACGATGTGTAGATGGACACATAGGAAAACATTAGGGAGAGTTCAGGGGCTGCTGAAAAAATGCCAAGCGGCTCGTAAACGTGAGTTCATCAGCTGCAGTGTACATGAACCCTAAAGTGGAAATCTTTGGTTCATTACATTCCTCACCCATCTTGTTTGCTTCTTTTTTTTTTTTTCTTTTTTTCTTTTTTTATAATTCCCTCGTCTTGTAAACAGAGCTCATTTAGTAGAAATGCATGCATAGCTTGTACACATGACGTGTGGACACGGCAGCGAGGCTGTAAAATCTGTTGGTATGCGCAAGAAAACAGAGCGGTTTTGTGGTTGGATGATTGAAGTAACGAGGAGAGGTTTCTCCGGTGACCAAGCAAAGAGCGCAGCGAACGGCGAAACGAGTAGAACTGCTTAATTGTCTGCCCTGGTCATTAAATCGGAAGGCCTTGTTATTTGTATGCAGGGAGATGCTGGCTCTGCGATTTTATAAAAACTGCAAAATCTCTGCTTTGAGTACAAATTTAACAGAGATCCTCGGCTCTGACAGTTAAAAAAACATTGCGGTCGTGCGGTCAGTGGAGACGGCTTCTTACATTTCACAAGTTGTTACTTTTCGAGCTGGAGCACTGAAAGCCATCTCTTGTCATTGAAAGAGCAACCATACGGGCCCTGCTGATTCGCTGCCACAACGCCGCTCCTTCGCTGCCACAACGCCGCTTCATCTTTGTTATTTATTTCAGGTACTTGTATAGCGCCGTCAGTTTACATATATATATTGTACATTCACATCAGTCCCTAACCCTCAAGGGGTGTACAATCTAATGTCCCTAACTCACATTCATACAGTTGTGTTCAAAATAATAGCAGTCAGACATCACTAACCGGATCAATCACTGTTTTTGGTAGAAATGATATTTCTACATGGCAAATAATTTACTAGCAGGTGTAGTAGAGTAATAGAAATCCAACAGACCCAACAGTCATGACATGCATGCTGCTGATTCTGTGTCATTGAATCACTCATTGAAAGGGGCGTGTTCAAAATAATAGCAGTGTGGAGTTCTATTAGTGAGGTCATTCATTCTTTGAAAAACAGGTGGCAATTATTGCCCTTATTTAAGGAAGGAAGGCAGCAAATGTTGGACATGCTGGTTACAGTGCATTTCTCTCTGAAATTCTGAGGAAAATGGGTAGTTCCAGACATTGTTCAGAAGAACAGCGTACCTTGATTAAAAAGTTGATTGGAGAGGGGAAAACATATAAAGAAGTGCAGAAAATGATCGGCTGCTCAGCTAAAATGATCGCAAATGCTTTAAAATGGCAACCAAAACCTGAAAGACGTGGAAGAAAGCGAAAAACTACCATTGTAATGGATAGAAGAATAGCCTAAATGGCGCGGACTCAGCCAACAATCAGCTCCAGGAAGATGAAAAAAGGTGTAAAGTTCCCTGTGAGGACTGTTACAATTAGAAGACGCCGATGTGAAGCCAAGCTATCTGCAAGAAGCCCCCGCAAAGTCCCACTGTTGGAAAAAAGACATGTGCTGAAGAGGTTACAATCTGCCAAAGAGCACATTGACTGGCCTAAAGAGAAATGGCGCAACATTTTGTGGACTGATGAAAATGCCCTTGAAATGGGTGTTCCAACAAGACAACGACCCCAAACACTCCAGTAAACGTGCAACATCTTGGTTCCAGACCAACAAGATGGACGTTATGGAGTGGCCAGCCCAATCCCCGGATCTTCATCCAATAGAAAACTTGTGGGGTGACATCAAAAATGCCGTTTCTGAGGCAAAACCAAGAAATAGAGAAGAACTGTGGAATGTCGTCCAATCATCCTGGGCTGGAATACCTGATCACAGGGGCCAGAAGTTGGGTGACTCCATGCAACACAGATGTACAGCAGTTCTCAGAAACAGTGCGACTACAACCAAATATTCATGAAGTCAGTCAAAGGAAAGCAAAATCTTCAAACATTTCTCAGTTTATATAGTGAATGTTTGAGTTTGTAAAGAAGAATACAAACACTGCGATTTTTTTGAACCGTCTAATATTCACTTTTCCATTTTTTTAGAGGAACAACACAAAATCATGTTGTGATTTGGAATAGAATGTGTCGTGTTCCCAATGCATTTGTGTGGATGGAAATAAAAGCTATTAGAAGGATTTTCAGCTTTATTCAGTTTTTTCAACACACTGCTATTATTTTGAACACAACTGTACATACACATACTAGGGTCAATTTAGACAGGTGCCAATTCACCTACCAGCATGTCTTTGGAGTGTCGGAGGAAACCGGAGTACTTGGAGGAAACCCACGCAGGCACAGGGAGAACATGCAAACTCCAGGCAGGTGGTGCCGTGGTTGGGATTCGAACCAACGACCCGAGTACTGCCAGGCAGAAGTGCTAACCTCTTAGCCACTGTGCTGCCCCATCTTTGATCTGTGGGAGCGACCTTAATTCGTTGCCACTTGTCCAAAGATTGAGGTTGTTGTCCTCTCTATTGTAATTTAACTGCAATTTATTTATTTATTTTTTAATTTTTTATTTTTTTTTATTTATTTTTTAAGGAATTCGCATGCTAGACGGGGACGTAACAGATGTTGTCGAAGCCAAGTCCCTCGGCATCCGACCTGACTACATTGACATTTACAGCGCAAGCTGGGGCCCCGATGATGATGGCAAGACTGTGGATGGGCCTGGACCTCTGGCCAAAAAAGCCTTTGAAGAAGGCATCAAAAAGGTGATTATTATATTATTATTATTATACAGTATTTATAAAGCACCAATAGTTCGCTCAGCGCTGTACATTACAAAGGGGGACAGAACATGTGACAGAACAATACCAATACAATGCAAAACATGAGGGGATCGAGGGCCCTGCTCTTTCGAGCTTACAATCTAGAAATCTGATAGACTTTACCATAGGTGGGGGATGGGGGGGGGGGGGTTCAAGCAGAAAGTTGGATCTGATATCTTAATCTCGGCCATGTAAGCAGTGTGCAGTAGACATGTTTCGTTTTGATTTGTTATTTAAGTAATTTTGTTTAGATAAATTTGTTTAATTCGTTTTCCACATTTTTTTTTTTTCTCGTTTTGTTTTCGAATTCAATTAGAATTTTCTAAATGTTTGACTGAATTCAGAAAAATCGAATTAGAAAAGTATCGAATCTGCATTCAAATTTATTTCTTTTCAATTTCGGAAGACGGTTATAATTTTTTAAATTGTATTCTTTTCTATTCTGTTGATTTTTTCCATTGTATTCTCTTCCTATTTATTCTATGTTTTTCTACCTTTTTTTGTTATATTCTGTTATGTTTTACTCTGTTCTTTTCTATTCTTATGTTTGCTATATTTTTTTATTTTTATTTTTTTTATTTTTTTTTTATTTTCTGTTCTGTTCTATTCTGTTATGTTTTAATATGTTCTTTTGTAGTCTATTCTATTCTGTTTTATTCTATTCATTTCTATTTACTATTCTAGTTTACTATTTTCTTTTCTATGCTATTCTATTCCTTTATTTTCTATTCTATTTTCTTTTATATTCATATCTATTCTGTTCTGTTTTCTTTTTTATTCTATTCTCAATTCTATTCTTTTTTCTATTATATTCTGTTATGTTTTACTCTGTTCTTTTCTACTCTATTCTACTGTTTTATTCTATTCTTTTCTATTCTGTTTTTTTATGTTCTATTTTATTTTCTATTATATTCTGATTTACTCTTTTCTACTCTATTCTATTCCTTTATTTTCTATTCCATTTTAGTCTATTTTTATTTTCTACTCTATTCTATTCTGTTTTATCCTATTCTTTTCTCTTCCATTTTTTTTCTAGTCCTTTATTTTCTATTTTATTCTATTTTTTTTTTCTATTCTACTTCGTTCTGTTGTATTACTTTCTTTTTATTCTGTTCTATTCTTTTATTTTCTCTTGCTTTATTTTCTATTCTATTTTTTTCTATTTTACTTTGTTCTTTTGTATTGTTTTCTTTTTATTCTGTTCTGTTCTTTTTCTATTCCTTTTTTCTATTCTATTCTTTTATTTTCTATTCTATTTCTAAAAATTGCTAGAAGGAAGGGGAGGATGTTTATGGTGGGAGAACACGCCCGAAAAAATTTACCTTTTTTTTTTTTTTTCTGCAGTAGCACCCCTCCTAGACAGGTGCTAGGTTAGATCGACTTAGTTCTTGGCCCTCTCAGTGTAGCTGCATGCGATTATTTTGGTCTGTTCTGTGTTTCACTGGCTGCAGAGTTGACCGATTCCCACCTGTCTGTCTGGTAAAGGTTCTGGAAAATAGTGGGCTGGGAGAGTCAAATCTGCAGCCGAATATTTATGCAGCTCTGGCCAATCCCTGTGGAGAGGTGCTCAGATGGTGGCTGGGAGCGAGCATAAATAACCTGGAGCTTGGAACAGGAGAGTCTTGTCCTAGGAGGAGGGGAGATCAGCCTGGAGGGCTGCTGCCTTCCAGGAAAGCCTGCCATGTGCTTGCTGTTCATTGAGGTCCAGGCTGGACTAGATGGGGTGGGGGAGGGGCTATTCTGCTAAAAGCTGCTGGAGCTGAGTGAGGGACTTTCATCTGGGGATGTGGTCTGGTATCACAGGAGAGGTGTCTGGAAGATATTGGAAGGGGACATCTAATCATCCATGGGCATTAGTGAGTACAGGTCAGTGTGAGGGGTCCTGAAGACTGTGTGCTTCTGCCGCCCCTCCTGTGCTAGAGTCAGCCCTGCTCATAGTGGCCCATGGTGTCCTGGTATAGCTCAGTCCTGCTCATAGTGGCCCATTGTTCATGGTGTCCTGGTATAGCTCAGTCCTGCTCATAGTGACCCCAGTGTTCATGGTGTCCTGGTATAGCTCAGTCCTGCTCATAGTGGCCCATTGTTCATGGTGTCCTGGTATAGCTCAGTCCTGCTCATAGTGGCCCATTGTTCATGGTGTCCTGGTATAGCTCAGTCCTGCTCATAGTTGCCATTGTTCATGGTGTCCTGGTATAGCTCAGTCCTGCTCATAGTGGCCCATTGTTCATGGTGTCCTGGTATAGCTCAGTCCTGCTCATAGTGGCCCCAGTGTTCATGGTGTCCTGGTATAGCTCAGTCCTGCTCATAGTTGCCATTGTTCATGGTGTCCTGGTATAGCGCAGTCCTGCTCATAGTTGCTCATTGTTCATGGTGTCCTGGTATAGCTCAGTCCTGCTCATAGTGGCCCATTGTTCATGGTGTCCTGGTATAGCTCAGTCCTGCTCATAGTGGCCCCAGTGTTCATGGTGTCCTGGTATAGCTCAGTCCTGCTCATAGTGGCCCATTGTTCATGGTGTCCTGGTATAGCGCAGTCCTGCTCATAATGGCCCATTGTTCATGGTGTCCTGGTATAGCTCAGTCCTGCTCATAGTGGCCCATGGTGTCCTGGTATAGCTCAGTCCTGCTCATAGTGGCCCATTGTTCATGGTGTCCTGGTATAGCTCAGTCCTGCTCATAGTGGCCCATGGTGTCCTGGTATAGCTCAGTCCTGCTCATAGTGGCCCATGGTGTCCTGGTATAGCTCAGTCCTGCTCATAGTGGCCCATGGTGTCCTGGTATAGCTCAGTCCTGCTCATAGTGGCCCATGGTGTCCTGGTATAGCTCAGTCCTGCTCATAGTGGCCCATGGTGTCCTGGTATAGCTCAGTCCTGCTCATAGTGGCCCATTGTTCATGGTGTCCTGGTATAGCTCAGTCCTGCTCATAGTGGCCATTGTTCATGGTGTCCTGGTATAGCTCAGTCCTGCTCATAGTGGCCCCAGTGTTCATGGTGTCCTGGTATAGCTCAGTCCTGCTCATAGTGGCCCATTGTTCATGGTGTCCTGGTATAGCTCAGTCCTGCTCATAGTGGCCCATTGTTCATGGTGTCCTGGTATAGCGCAGTCCTGCTCATAGTTGCCCATTGTTCATGGTGTCCTAGTATAGCTCAGTCCTGCTCATAGTGGCCCATTGTTCATGGTGTCCTGGTATAGCTCAGTCCTGCTCATAGTGGCCCCAGTGTTCATGGTGTCCTGGTATAGCTCAGTCCTGCTCATAGTTGCCATTGTTCATGGTGTCCTGGTATAGCGCAGTCCTGCTCATAGTTGCTCATTGTTCATGGTGTCCTGGTATAGCTCAGTCCTGCTCATAGTGGCCCATTGTTCATGGTGTCCTGGTATAGCTCAGTCCTGCTCATAGTGGCCCCAGTGTTCATGGTGTCCTGGTATAGCTCAGTCCTGCTCATAGTGGCCCATTGTTCATGGTGTCCTGGTATAGCGCAGTCCTGCTCATAATGGCCCATTGTTCATGGTGTCCTGGTATAGCTCAGTCCTGCTCATAGTGGCCCATGGTGTCCTGGTATAGCTCAGTCCTGCTCATAGTGGCCCATTGTTCATGGTGTCCTGGTATAGCTCAGTCCTGCTCATAGTGGCCCATGGTGTCCTGGTATAGCTCAGTCCTGCTCATAGTGGCCCATGGTGTCCTGGTATAGCTCAGTCCTGCTCATAGTGGCCCATTGTTCATGGTGTCCTGGTATAGCTCAGTCCTGCTCATAGTGGCCCATGGTGTCCTGGTATAGCTCAGTCCTGCTCATAGTGGCCCATGGTGTCCTGGTATAGCTCAGTCCTGCTCATAGTGGCCCATTGTTCATGGTGTCCTGGTATAGCTCAGTCCTGCTCATAGTGGCCATTGTTCATGGTGTCCTGGTATAGCTCAGTCCTGCTCATAGTGGCCCCATTGTGCATGGTGTCCAGGTATAGCTCAGTCCTGCTCATAGTGGCCCATTGTTCATGGTGTCCTGGTATAGCTCAGTCCTGCTCATAGTGGCCCATGGTGTCCTGGTATAGCTCAGTCCTGCTCATAGTGGCCCATGGTGTCCTGGTATAGCTCAGTCCTGCTCATAGTGGCCCATGGTGTCCTGGTATAGCTCAGTCCTGCTCATAGTGGCCCATTGTTCATGGTGTCCTGGTATAGCTCAGTCCTGCTCATAGTGGCCCATGGTGTCCTGGTATAGCTCAGTCCTGCTCATAGTGGCCCATTGTTCATGGTGTCCTGGTATAGCTCAGTCCTGCTCATAGTGGCCATTGTTCATGGTGTCCTGGTATAGCTCAGTCCTGCTCATAGTGGCCCCATTGTGCATGGTGTCCAGGTATAGCTCAGTCCTGCTCATAGTGGCCCATTGTTCATGGTGTCCTGCTATAGCTCAGTCCTGCTCATAGTGGCCCATTGTTCATGGTGTCCTGGTATAGCTCAGTCCTGCTCATAGTGGCCCATTGTTCATGGTGTCCTGGTATAGCTCAGTCCTGCTCATAGTGGCCATTGTTCATGGTGTCCGGGTATAGCTCAGTCCTGCTCATAGTGGCCCATTGTTCATGGTGTCCTGGTATAGCTCAGTCCTGCTCATAGTGGCCCATTGTTCATGGTGTCCTGGTATAGCTCAGTCCTGCTCATGGTGTCCTGGTATAGCTCAGTCCTGCTCATAGTGGCCCTTTGTTCATGGTGTCCGGGTATAGCTCAGTCCTGCTCATAGTGGCCCATTGTTCATGGTGTTCTGGTATAGCTCAGTCCTGCTCATAGTGGCCCTTTGTTCATGGTGTCCGGGTATAGCTCAGTCCTGCTCATAGTGGCCCATTGTTCATGGTGTTCTGGTATAGCTCAGTCCTGCTCATAGTGGCCCATTGTTCATGGTGTTCTGGTATAGCTCAGTCCTGCTCATAGTGGCCCATTGTTCATGGTGTTCTGGTATAGCTCAGTCCTGCTCATAGTGGCCCATTGTTCATGGTGTTCTGGTATAGCTCAGTCCTGCTCATAGTGGCCCAGTGTTCATGGTGTCCTGGTATAGCTCAGTCCTGCTCATAGTGGCCCATTGTTCATGGTGTCCTGGTATAGCTCAGTCCTGCTCATAGTGGCCCATTGTTCATGGTGTCCTGGTATAGCTCAGTCCTGCTCATAGTGGCCATTGTTCATGGTGTCTGGGTATAGCTCAGTCCTGCTCATAGTGGCCCAGTGTTCATGGTGTCCTGGTATAGCTCAGTCCTGCTCATAGTGGCCCAGTGTTCATGGTGTCCTGGTATAGCTCAGTCCTGATATTTGCTGCTGCAATGGACTCTGCTCAGATTCTGAGGAAGATTAGAGTCCTCAAGTTGCTGCTAAAGTTACCGGAGTCACTCCAAGCCTGTTCTGCATTAAAGCTTGAGAAAAGAATACCCCATGACTGTTCATAGAGCCAAAGGAGTGACTGTGTGCCTGGCTGCGGGGCCACTACGGGAGAAGACCCTAGGGACCTTAAACTGCGGGCCCTGCAGGAGTGAGAGCTACACTGTAACCAACAAGATACAAGGTGGTCATCCTGCATCAGCAAGGTGCTGCCCCCTACAGAAGGACAACAAGCCAGCAAGGATGACGACTGGCAAGGCAGCTGGTGGTCACAAAGACCGTGCAGAAGACTCTGAAAATGGAAGTTCAGGCCTGGCCAAGACCACCGAGACCCCCGTAATACCCATCTCCAGTCCGGAGGAATGTATCAGAGGTGGTCTTACTGAAGGGTTGTATTCAGAAATAAACGTCCTTCTATGGTGGGAATAAATCCAAGTGCCCCGATAATGTGTGACAACAATCAATGGGTGGTAGAAACATGGCAGCCGCTACTGTGCGAGACTTCAGCCGTATGCCTGATACACCGCAGACCCCTCACCTCACCATACACCGCAGACCCCTCACCATACACCGCAGACCCCTCACCTCACCATACACTGCAGACCCCTCACCTCACCATACACCTCAGACCCCTCACCTCACCATACACCAGACCCCTCACCATACACCAGACCCCTCACCATACACCTCAGACCCCTCACCTCACCATACACCAGACCCCTCACCTCACCATACACCACAGACCCATCACCTCACCATACACCGCAGACCCCTCACCTCACCATACACCGCAGACCCCTCACCATACACCTCAGACCCCTCACCTCACCGTACACCAGACCCCTCACCTCACCGTACACCAGACCCCTCACCTCACCGTACACCAGACCCCTCACCTCACCGTACACCAGACCCCTCACCTCACCGTACACCAGACCCCTCACCTCACCGTACACCAGACCCCTCACCTCACCGTACACCAGACCCCTCACCTCACCGTACACCTCAGACCCCTCACCTCACCGTACACCGCAGACCCCTCACCTCACCGTACACCGCAGACCCCTCACCTCACCGTACACCGCAGACCCCTCACCTCACCGTACACCGCAGACCCCTCACCATACACCGCAGACCCATCACCTCACCATACACCGCAGACCCCTCACCTCACCATACACCGCAGACCCCTCACCATACACCAGACCCCTCACCTCACCATACACCTCAGACCCCTCACCTCACCATACACCAGACCCCTCACCTCACCATACACCACAGACCCATCACCTCACCATACACCGCAGACCCCTCACCTCACCATACACCGCAGACCCCTCACCATACACCTCAGACCCCCTCACCTCACCATACACCGCAGACCCCTCACCATACACCTCAGACCCCTCACCTCACCATACACCAGACCCCTCACCATACACCTCAGACCCCTCACCTCACCATACACCAGACCCCTCACCTCACCATACACCAGACCCCTCACCTCACCATACACCTCAGACACCTCACCGTACACCGCAGACCCCTCACCTCACCGTACACCGCAGGCCCCTCACCTCACCGTACACCGCAGGCCCCTCACCTCACCGTACACCGCAGGCCCCTCACCGTACACCGCAGGCCCCTCACCTCACCGTACACCGCAGGCCCCTCACCTCACCGTACACCGCAGGCCCCTCACCTCACCGTACACCGCAGACCCCTCACCTTTTTCTTTTGTTCTTTTTATGGTCTCCCTTTTTTTTTTTTTTTCCTTTTTTCCCTCTTTTTTCTTTTCTGTTTTTCTTTTTCTTTTTTTCCTTTTTTCTTTTCTGTTTTTCTTTTCTGTTTTTCTTTTCTGTTTTTTTTTTCTGTTTTTCTTTTCTGTTTTTCTTTTCTGTTTTTCTTTTCTGTTTTTCTTTTCTGTTTTTCTTTTCTTTTCTTTTTTTTTTTCTTTTTCTTTTTCTTTTTTTCCCTCTTTTTTTCTTTTCATCCTTTTTCTTTTATTTCTTCCTATTCATCCCCATTTTCATCAGTTATCATCCCTCCTCCTGTCCTTGGTTTCCAGCTAGAGGCAAGGCGGAATTTGGTCACTGTAGTCTTTTGCCTTTTGGACAGCACAGGACAGAGGCCCGTCAGTAAACCATACAAACTATCTAAATTAATGCACTCAGTGTCACAATATTCCAGCCTGGTTTCATGGACTTCAAGTTCTGTATAAGGGCTCGTTCACACTTGGCTGTTTTACCAACGCTTGCCAAATGCCCCTATAGTGTTTGGCAAGCGTCGGTCCGGCGTTTGCAGAGCGTTTTTTAACGCTCGGCAAACGCTCCGCATGCGCGGTTTAGCGGTGGTTGCCGAGCGTTAACATCTCACAAACGCCTGTAATGCAGTTTGAGTGCTGTTACCGCTCCACAAACGCCCCGCAAACCACATCGCAACCGCACCGCAAACACCAGCTGGGCTTTTGCAGAGCGGCACCATAGACGAGAATAGGAGGCTTCAACACCTCTTGACTCGACCAGAGGCGTCCGTTTTGCCGCGACGCAAACGCTCCCGTTAGAACAGCACCAGGTGCTGTAATGTGCAGAATTGGCAGAGGCGTTTGGGAAGCGGTAAAAACACAACGCTAGTGTGAACGTAGCCTAAAAGGGCCGATTCTAGCAGAGGGCTGCTGTTTTGGGTTCTAAAGTTGAATGCCTATAAAAAGCCAGTAAGGGTCCTATAGGCAACGGGTTAAGGAATAATGACCCCAAAAACAAAAATGTATTATATTGCTGGTTACTAGACTTTAAATGTGGTGGCTGCATTAGTTTTCTTTTTTATGCTTTTTTTTTCACCTAGTGATCCAGCCAGTAACACTTCCTGTCTCCACATTGGAACGGACACACCCTTTAGACGGCAGCTTTGTCAGTCTGGGGGGGAGGGGGAGGGTAGTGTTGGATGGACTTGACTAACAAATTAAAGTGATAACAAACTCAAAACTACAAATGTAATATATTGCAGCTCACCAATCATTAGATGTGGTGTCTGCATTAGTTTTTTAGGCTTTTTTCACCTGGTGATCTCATCGGCCACCTGTATTAGAACGCCCCCACTCTGGATGAAGGAGAACAGGCGGCACATTTGGACAGCAGCATTGTCAGTCTGGGGGGGAGGGGGTGTTAGACTAGCAGATTTAGATACACTAACAAATGTAAGCCAAACTCAAAGCTAAAACGTTATAATAAGTTTGCAACAAACATTTTTTTCTTTGTCCTTTAGGGATAAAGGTTTTACATAAAAGCTGATCAATGTAGGCAACCCTGTCCGTAGTAATTGGTTTGTCCCAACCCTCTAACTTCTATTTTTGCTTCAAGGAAGTTGAAAACTAACAGACTTCCTGGCCAGATCACCAGGTGAAAAAAAGGGAGAAAAAAGCCTAAAAAGAAAACGAATAACTCCGTTAACCCCTTCTAGTCCGGACACTTCTCCCCCTTCCAGTCCGGACACTTTCACCCCCTTCCAGTCCAGGCCAATTTTCAGCATTCAGCGCTATCACACTTTGAATGACAATTGCGCGGTCATGCAACACTGTACCCATGTGAATTTTTTAGCATTTTTTTTGAGACAGATAAAACTTTATTTTGGTGGTATTTATTCACCACTGGGATTTTTATTTTTTTGCTATATAAAGTCCAAACATTTTGAAAAAAGGGTTTTTCTTATAAAATTTAGCAAATAAATCTTTCTTGATAAATCTTGGCCAAAATTGATTCATTTATTATTTAGTAAAAAAAAATCCCAAATTCGTTTATAACCAAAAATTTAAATTTTTCTAAAAATGTTTTTTTTTACTTTTATTTTTTATATATTTTTTTTTTCGTTTTGTTGTTTTTAAGCATACTGTCACCCTAGCAGTACAGTGTCACCATAGTGATACTGTACTACTTGTAGGGGGTGATGATTTTTTTTTTTTTTTAACACGGATTGCTTTTACACCCATAAAGGCTGTAAAAGCAATCATTTCTCCTTCTCTCTGGCTGCATTCTTGCAGCCATTGAGAACTACTGAGTGAGCTGTGATTGGTCACAGCTTGTCACATGGTACAAAGCTGTTGTGAATATCCCTGTACCATGTGACCTCTGTGATCATTCAGATTTCACACGTAGTAAGCAAAGATGTCAGAAGTGACATCTTGCTTACTACTTTTCATGTGATCACTGATTGGCCAATCAGTGATCAGATGATCGGGACCTCACACAGAGGTCCCATACGATGATCGGTGTTCCGCTGTGTCCGGAGGACGCAGCGGGCACCGGATCGTGCTGTTGCGTGCTCCCAGGATGTCAGTGACACCAAGTCAGTTCCCTCCCCCCAGTGTCAGAATGCCCACCACAGTCCCGCTATAAGTCACCGATCGCTGTCATTACTAGTAAAAAAAAAAAAGAAAAACCCCTTAAATCCCAGTATATATCCCGCCATTTGTAGACGCTATAACTCTCTCTTAAACCAATTAATTTACATGTATTGGGATTTTTTTTTTTTAGCCAAGACATGGAACAGAATACGTTTTGGCTGAAATTTGACGAAATTGGATTTTTTAAATTTTTGTACTGGCTTAAACAGGCCATACATGGGTTGAATACCAAATGATTTTTCGATCGAAGATTGAAAACGTTGTTCATTCTGTAATCCGATGATGCTATCAATGATTTCGAAAATCAGTTGTTTTTTACAAATTTTCCAGCACGCCCTATAAACGGATAGGAGAGGAACCACAAAAATCAGCCGGTTGCCATTGCCCCACTAACGGTGCGAAAATCGACTGATTATTCTTCGGTCCGATTTTCGAACAAAGAATTGTTCGGAAATCGACCCATGTATGGCTGGCCTTATGAAGGTCAGTGCTCCCTGTGACTGTGCATGCAGCCTTGTGCTGCCATCTGTTAGCGTGGCACAAAACTACACTCAAAACTTTTTTGATACCGCCTCGTATTTTAATTAATTTTTTTATTCTGTACGTGTGCATTTTATGCCCCGCCCTCCGTGTGTTCTGTGCTGTGATTCCATTATGAAATATCACCTTCTAGATACCTGGCCTGATCAGTATGAAGACTTGTCAGCAGCTGTCAGCTCAGTGTCACACAGTGGTCGGGTCCAGATACAAAACACAACTATATATTTCTATTGTGTGCAGAAAAAAAACATTTCCCACTTGCTGGTCCTCCGCTCCTGATGTGGTGTGAGGTCATCATACAAGATTTCCAATGACACGGGTCCTTGTGGTCAGGGTGTGAATCCAGCTGACACATCGGACACATGTTCTGTGTATGTGATAAGACACGGAGGGGAGGTGCCCGTGTTGGCTGCAAGCCCAAGTACTAGAGAGGTCATCCGAATATTGCCGCTGGGGACCGCTGTTACAGCTGTGTGGGACTGATGAATGTCCAGCGCTGTCAGGGCTGGATTGTCTTTTTTCCTTTTGCTTTTTTTTTTTCCTTTTTTTCGTTTTCCTTTTTTTTTTTTCTTTTCCTTTTTTTTCTTTTCTTTTTTTTTTCCTTTTTTTTTTCCTTTTTTCTTTCTTTTTTTCCTTTTTTTTCTCCTTTTTTTCTTTTTTCCTTTTTCCTTTTTTTCCTTTTTCCTTTTTTTTCCTTTTTCCTTTTTTTCCTTTTTCCTTTTTTTTCTTCTCTTTTTTTTTCTTTTTTTCCTTTTTTCTTTTTTTTTCATTTGTTTCCTTCTTTTTCTTTCTTTTTTTTTTACTTCTTTTTCATCTTTATCTTTTATATCTTTATCTTTTATTTCCTCCTATTTATCCTCATTTTCATCAGTTATCATCCCTCCTTCTCCTGTCCTTGTTTTCCAGCTCTGGAGGCAAGGCAGAATTTAGGCATTGGAGTCTTGTGCCTTTTGGAGAGCACAGGACAGAGGCCCGTCAGTACACCATAAAGCTATTCCATATAAATTAATGCACTCGGTGTCACAATATTCTAGACCAGGTTTCATTGGGTTCAAGTTCTGCAATAAAAGGGCTGAAAGCACCGCACTACTTTAACTTGTAAATGTGTGGGGTTTTGTTTTTCATGTCTTTTTGTTTGTTTTTTTAACACAACTAGAGCTTTCTTTTGGTGGTATTTGATCACAACTTTTTTTTTTTTTTTTTTTTTTTTTGCCCTATAAATGAAAAAAGACATTTTGAAAACTTTTTTTTTTTACTTTTTGCTCTAAAACAGATCCAATTAAAAATAAAAAAATAAAATTTCTTCAAAAATTTTAGCCAGATTGGTGTGGAGAGAGTATGGCGGATTGATGACCTTCAGCTATATCCTACAAGATAAACTGTAAAACCTGAGCCAGATGGGCTTTGTTTCTGGTATGCAATAACGTTTCATTTGTCCTGACTTGAGAAGGATTAAAAAAACATTCTGTATGCAGTTGAGTTCAAACGTTTGCACCTCAAACCCCCGCCCCCTGGCAGAAATCGTGAAATTTTGGCATTGATATTGAAAATGACTAATCATGCCAAAAAAAACTATCTTTAACCACTTCCAGTCTGGACACTTTCACCCCGTTCCTGCCCAAGCCAATTTTCAGCTTTCAGCGCTATCACACTTTGAATGACAATTGCGCGGTTATGCAACGCTGTACCCATATGAATTTTTTTGCATTTTTTTGAGACAGATAAAACTTTATTTTGGTGGTATTTATTCACCGCTGGGATTTTTATTTTTTTTTGCTATATAAATGAAAGACTCCAAAAATTTTGAAAAAAAGTTTTTCTTATAAAATTTTGCAAATAAATAATATTTCACCATAAATCTTGACCTACAGTTACAGAATATGAATCCCATTAGAAATAAAAGAAATATGTTTTGCCTGCTCACTCATGTTTTCTTTAACCACTTCCCGTCTGCCCGTTGTATATAAACGGCCGGACGGTGGCAGTGCAGGGTCAGGTGGCCGTTTATAAACGGCCTCCCCGAACCCTGCTTGTGCGTGCTCCCTGGGAGCGCGCAGTACCGTGATCCAGTGCGCGCTGTGTCCACAGTGGAACACCGATTGTCGTACGGGACCTCTGTCCGAGGTCCCGATCATGTGATCACTGATTGGCCAATCAGTGATCAAATGCAGAGTAGTAAGCAAGATGTCACTTCCTGACATCATTGCTTACTACGTGTGAAATCTGTGAATGATCACAGATGGTCACATGGTGCAAGGATATTCACAACAGCCTTGTACCATGTGACAAGCTGTGACCAATCACAGCTCACACAGTATTTCTCAATGGCTGCAAGAATGCAGCCAGAGAGATGGAGAAATGATTGCTTTTACAGCCTTTATGGGTGTAAAAGCAATCAGTGTAAAAAAAAAAAAAAAATCTTCATTACCCCCCACAAATAGTACAGTGTCACTATGGTGACACTGTACTGCTAGGGTGACAGTATGTACAAAAAAATAATATATAAAAATGTAAAAAAAAGTTTAAAAATTATAATTTTTGGTTAAACTAATTTGGGTTTTTTTTACTAAAAAGTTAACGGAATAAATTTTGGCCAAGATTTATGAAATATTATTTATTTGCAAAATTTTATAAGAAAAAAATTACATTACATTTTATATTATACAGTGTTTATATGGCGCCAAAGGATTTGCTCAGCGCTGTACATTAAAGTGGGGGACAGAACATGAGACAATACAGTAACAATACAAAACACGAGGGATTCGAGGGCCCTGCTCCTTTGAGCTTACAATCTAGGAGGAAAAACACTTTTTTCTAAATTTTTGGACTTTTTCATTTACATAGCAAAAAAAAAATAATCCCAGTGGTGAATAAATACCACCAAAATAAAGTTATATCTATCTCAAAAAAATTCATATGGGTGCAGTGTTGCATGACCGCGCAATTGTCAATCAAGTCAAGTGTGTCAAGTGTGATAGCCTTGAAAGCTGAAAATTGGCCTGGTCAGGAAGGGGGGGAAAGTGTCCGGACTTGAAGTGGTTAAAATCGATGCATTTTATCACCAGATCTCCACGAATATGCAAACTTCTGATCACAACTTGTACGTAGCCACTTCGGGATACTTTTTTTGCTCTTTTTTTTTTTTTGGTGAGAAACAAGACCATGAGAAACCACACTTTAGCTTTCATAGAACGTCCCTCCTAAGTATGAGGATATCCGATATGTACATTGTTGTATGACAGTTTGGACTTCCAGGACATTGTGTTTTTGTGCCTCTCATAGGGGCTTGTGTAGTAAATTCTGCTTTCTGCCATTTTCCATGGACCTTTCCTTCTGTGACATCTAGTTTGATAGGATAGTTTGAAGTTCTTCTGTAAGTAAATAGTTTTAAAAACTTCATACCTTATTTTTTTTTTTTTGGTTTGTCTTTGTTTTAGGGCCGCAAAGGGCTTGGTTCAATTTTTGTCTGGGCATCTGGTAACGGTGGTAGAGAAGGCGACTACTGCTCCTGTGATGGATATACCAACAGTGTCTACACCATTTCCATTAGCAGCACCACAGAGAATGGTTACAAGCCTTGGTACCTGGAGGAGTGTGCCTCCACCCTTGCTACAACGTACAGCAGCGGAGCCTTCTATGAGAGGAAGATCGTAAGTACATTGTTCTAATGCTTCATGAGGGTTCTTACAGGTTTTTTTAACCTCCTCAGTTTTTTTACTGATTATGTCAGTATTTCTGTGCTCAAAGCGGTACATTTTTTTGCATGGAAATATGTAGTTTTTTTATTGCAGGCCTGTAATTTTTAGGAATAACTCACTGAAATCTGTCCAAACAAAAGTCTAGTAAACATCCCGGGTATGATAAAACTTGAAACATGAAATCCTAAATTATAATTTAATAAATCATAAAAATAATATAATCAAACCAAAAACACAAATTTGAAATAGAGCGCCAAGTTTGCACATCGCTGAGCAAAGTCGCAGAATCGTTTTCAGTGTCTGATGACGAATTTCCCCCACGAATCATTATCACTCAATTCTGCAAGTGGTTCTGATTTACTATCGCTGTTCTCTAGCCGGTCTAAAACCGCTTTTGACCTAAAGGGACGCTTTTTGGACGCCATGGACGATTCTCAGTTTCCAGGCAGAAAGAACAGTAAAAATGCAGGCAGGGCGCCGGACAAAGCACTCGGGACAAAATGTATGTGAAATGGGTTGATACAGGAATGTTATACTATGTGATTTTAGTGTATTGAGTGAATGTCACTTTTTGACATTTTTAAATTTCCCGCCAGTTCTGTCCCCCATACGTCCCAACGTCGCAGGGAATGGAACCCGGAAGACAGATGCCGGCATCGGCCGGAGGACATTGCGGGGGACACTGCAGGGGGGACATCGCGGGAACGCAGGACAAGGTAAGTGAAGAAGAGATCCCGGAGCAACGCTGCAGTGTATTCCTGAGTGTAGCTCGGGGTTACCGCTTGTGGTGCTGAAACTTTACCCCGAGCTACACTCGGGAATACCGCCAGGGGGGTTAACCATTAGCCGCCCGGCCAATGGCCGTTTGGCGGCTTCAGAAGTGCTTCGGCATTCCGGGTGCACGCCATTTGGCGTGCACCCGCACATGCGCAGTTTGCGACCCTGCAGAGCCGCGCAGCGGGGGCGATCTGTCACCGGCCGTGTACCTCGGACACGGCCGATGACAGATCTGAGTACCGGCCCCCATTGCTGGTACCATGTGACCTGCTGTGACCAATCACAGCAGGTCACATGACAGTTGTATACAATGGATGGCTTCATTCATGCCATCCATTGTATACTACTGCCTAGCTGTGAATGGTCACAGCTAATCACATGCACATGCACTGTGACCAAATCACAGCTAAGCACAAAAAAAAAAAAAACCTGAATGAATCGATTTCATTCAGGTTAAATGCTTGCTTATAGCAAAGTAATTCTTTGCTATAAGCAAATTGTGTAAAAAAAAAAAAAAAAAAAAAAAAAAAATGCTGATCACTTCCCCAAAGTAGTACAATGTTACTATGGTAACATTGTACTACTTTGGTCATAGTAAAATATGAAAAAAAATCTTTAAAAAAATGTAATAAAAAATTAAAAATAATAAAAAAAAATATATTTTTTTTTTCATACTGTCACCAGTCAGTGTCCCTGTTCACCGCCATGCCAGTTATATGATGATGCTGTACTGCACTGGTGACAGTATGTAAAAAAAAAATAGTGAAAATAATTTTTTACATTTTTTAATTTTACAAAAAATTATGACAAAAAAAATACAACTTCAAAAAACTCGCCATTCCTCTTATGAAGTACGTCGGACTGTCTACTCTGCAAAAAGGGGTCATTTGGGGGATATCTGTACTGTTCTGACATTCTTGGACCTCAAGAAATTAGATTGGCTGTCAGTACTTCAGGATTAATCATTTTCAGATCTATACCATAGTTTGTGAACTCTATAACTTTCCTACAGACTAAATAATACATCCTAATTTGGGTTATTTTCACCAAAGACATGTAGCAGAATACATCTCGGCCTAAATTTATGAAGAGCAATTATTTATTTGTAAACTTTTATAACAGAAACAAAGAAAACGTCTTTTTTTCAAAATTTGTGGTCTTTTTTTGTTAATTTAGCAAAAAATAAAAACCCCAGCAGTGATTAAATACCAGCAAAAGAAAGCTCTAGTTGTGTGAAGAAAATGATAAAATTTTAGTTTGGGTACAATGTTGTATGACCGTGCAATTGTCATTCAAAGTGTCAGAGCGCTGAAACGTGAAAAATGGCCTGGGCAGGAAGGTGTAAAATTGCACGGTATTGAAATGGTTAAACATCGTATACCATTGAATTCTCAAAGGAGGAACTGGCAAACAAAAAAAAAAATGTAGGCTAGCCCATGGTTATCCTTTGTAGCACCTGAGGCTTTGCCTTGTACCCTGAGCGAGTTACATCACCACCACGTGGTTGCAATTTGCCTGTATCTAGTCACAGAAGGGATGTTGTTGCTGCAGAGGGTAACCCCAGACGTCTTTCACAGTTTGCAGGTTGTTGAATTGAAATTTAATTTCAGGGTTCTTCCCTGGTAAGTCTCACCTTGACAGGTTGGTTGTCTTCTCCAACAAACTCTCTAGGCACAAAGTAATTGTTTCTTGACCCCTGTGAGGCCTGTTGAGTAGAAGCTTAGGGCCTTCCTACGTAGACGGGCTGGTCCTCCTTTACAATGACGTTTTTCCTAGGTTCCTTGACTGGTACCAGCTTGTACTAGGAGGTTCACCTTTTTCCTTGTTGACCATGTCAGGTTGTAGTTTTTTTTTTTTCTTTCCCTAAATGGAAGTTTGTTCCAACACTTTTGTTGGGTTCAGTGAGAAGTATAGCCAAAGCTTTTTTGGCCATACTTCTCTTTTGGGTCACAGGAGCACATTTCCTTTTTTGTACTCCTGCAACCAGTGGTGTATTTAGTTTCTGTGCTGACCTAGGGAACACTAAAACCAGGCGAAGCCCCACCCCTCGCCACCACCGCAACCCCCCCATCCACCCGACGCCCCCCATTGACCAACTCATATCCCCCACCCCCTTTGTGACCACCTGATTCATGCACTGACCTTAACCTCTGGAATGAAACAAGCTGCCGGCCATCCCCACACCCTCCAACAGAGTGCAGCCTCCTCGGTTCTCATGGCGTAGCAGACCAGGTCACCATCTTTACCACTTGTGTCCCTTCTTCGGGTGGGGGAAGTGCCGCCCCCTTGAAAATTGCCATCAAAGGCAACTGCCTTGTTTTCCTCATGGTAAATACACTGCTGCCTGTGACCCAGAAGAGACCGAGAGCTGATTTGGAGCAGACTTGAGAGCTGAGCAACCAGCGGTCAGTTCTCGGTCATAGAGTCACTGTGGGACAACTTCAGGATCACAAAGATGCTGCAAAATTATCGGATGTGGGGCAGGGACAAACTGACCATTCGGAAACTCGGGCACTGCCCGAGGGCCCGGGGTCAGTAGGGGGCCCTATGAGATGCCCCTGGTACCTTTTTCATAGGCTTTTTTGAGTTTGGGCAAGGACACGAGCCCCATGATCCCCTAATGCCCGGGGGCCCCATGAGTTGTCAGTCTGCCCCTGATGTGGGTTTTTTTTTTTAGCACATCTGCTTTAAGGTTGTCCAGCTTCTCGCTTGGTCCAAGGCTTGGTGCTCCCTTCTGTATTGAGTCGTTCCTCTCTGGTTGTTAACCATTTTTTTTTCTTGGGCGTCAGGTTGATTTCTCCATGTCTTCACTCGAGTCCTGTTGGCTAATTCCCCTATTAGGCAGGAGGTTCGGTCTCATCTTTTGCCAGATTCGGGTGTTTGCCCTTCAGGCGGTTCTTGGGTTGCAGGCAGTCCCCAGTTCTGTTTTTGTTGATCCTTTTAGCAGTTGCTGCTGTTGCCCACTACCTCTGTTGGTCTGCTTTTGGAAATCCTGACAATATGGCTTCCTGTATCCCTCAATGGAAAAAAAAAACAAAAAAACTTTTGTGCTCGCTGGACTCCAAGAAACGGATTTTACAGTAAGTACAAAAACCCTACTTTCTCATCCAGCTTTGGTTTATCACAATTTCCCATAGAACAGAAAAAAAAGGTGATGTACAGTCAGGTCCATAAATATTGGGACATCGACACAATTCTACAATTTTTGGCTCTATACACCACCACAATGGATTTGAAATGAAACGAACAAGATGTGCTTTAACTGCAGACTGTCAGCTTTAATTTGAGGGTATTTACATCCAAATCAGGTGAACGGTGTAGGAATTACAACAGTTTGCATATGTGCCTCCCACTTGTTAAGGGACCAAAAGTAATGGGACAATTGGCTTCTCAGCTGTTCCATGGCCAGGTGTGTGTTATTCCCTCATTATCCCAATTACAATGAGCAGATAAAAGGTCCAGAGTTCATTTCAAGTGTGCTATTTGCATTTGGAATCTGTTGCTGTCAACTCTCAAGATGAGATCCAAAGAGCTGTCACTATCAGTAAAGCAAGCCATCATTAGGCTGAAAAAACAAAACAAACCCATCAGAGAGATAGCAAAAACATTAGGCGTGGCCAAAACAACTGTTTGGAACATTCTTAAACAGAAGGAACGCACCGGTGAGCTCAGCAACACCAAAAGACCCAGAAGACCACAGAAAACAACTGTGGTGGATGACCGAAGAATTCTTTCCCTGGTGAAGAAAACACCCTTCTTGGCCAGATCAAGAACACTCTCCAGGAGGTAGGTGTATGTGTGTCAAAGTCAACAATCAAGAGAAGACTTCACCAGAGTGAATACAGAGGGTTCACCACAAGATGGAAACCATTGGTGAGCCTCAAAAACAGGAAGGCCAGATTAGAGTTTGCCAAACGACATCTAAAAAAGCCTTCACAGTTCTGGAACAACATCCTATGGACAGATGAGACCAAGATCTACTTGTACCAGAGTGATGGGAAGAGAAGAATACGGAGAAGGAAAGGAACTGCTCATGATCCTAAGCATGCCACCTCATCAGTGAAGCTTGGTGGTGGTAGTGTCATGGTGCGGGCATGTATGGCTGCCAATGGAACTGGTTCTCTTGTATTTATTGATGATGTGACTGCTGGCAGGATGAATTCTGAAGTGTTTCGGGCAATATTATCTGCTCATATTCAGCCAAATGCTTCACAACTCATTGGACGCCGCTTCACAGTGCAGATGGACAATGACCCAAAGCATACTGCAAAAGCAACCAAAGAGTTTAAGGGAAAGAAGTGGAATGTTATGCAATGGCCAAGTCAATCACCTGACCTGAATCCGATTGAGCATACATTTCACTTGCTGAAGACAAAACTGAAGGGAAAATGCTCCAAGAACAAGCAGGAACTGAAGACAGTTGCAGTAGAGGCCTGGCAGAGCATCAACAGGGATGAAACCCAGCGTCTGGTGATGTCCATGCATCCAGACTTCAGGCTGTAATTGACTGCAAAAGGATTTGCAACCAAGTATTAAAAAGTGAAAGTTTGATTTATGATTATTATTCTGTCCCATTACTTTTGGTCCCTTAACAAGTGGGAGGCACATATGCAAACTGTTGTAATTCCTACACCGTTCACCTGATTTGGATGAAATACCCTCAAATTAAAGCTGACAGTCTGCAGTTAAAGCACATCTGGTTTCGTTTCATTTCAAATCCATTGTGGTGGTGTATAGAGCCAAAAATGTTAGAATTGTGTCAATGTCCCAATATTTATGGACCTGACTGTACATTGACTGTAAATGGTCTTTTGTCAAATTATAATGGTTGCATTTGTTTAACTACTGTGGTTGCACAAGGTGTTCTTTAGTCTTTTGCCTCTGCAACAGTTCTTTGTTTTCATACCCTTCCTCCACGTTCTCCAGTTTCTATCTAAATTTCTTGGTTGGCAGCAATGGATAATATTATATTGTTTTAAGTGTCTGATGAATCAAGTGCCTCATTTTAAAGAAGAGTATTACTATCCTTAGGTAGAAATACTAGAGGGTCTTACCCACAGCCCTCCTGAAAACATAGAAACTCTTGTCCTGCTATTTACATTGCTTGGGGCGGTTCATTGAGAAATACATACAATGGATCCTTTTATTTATGCTCCAATACTAGGTTCTCCAGTGCAGGAGCTTTACTACCAAGTTTTCCATTGCGGAAACTCCAGTACCTGCGTTTTCCATTGCAGGAGCTCTAGTAGCCAGGTTTTCCATTGTGGGAGTTCCAACAGCCAGATTTTCTATTGGGAGAGCTCCAAAATTGGGTTTTCTAGTTCAGGCCTGCTACTCCCAGGATTTTCAGGGAAAGGTGCTCCTTTCCAAGGTTTTCAGGGCAGTAGCTCCACTATAACATTTTTCAGTGCAGGAGGTCACCTCACTGCAGGAATTGGACTATCAGGTTTTCCAGGGTAGGAACTCGACTACTAGATTTTCCAACACATGAGCTCCACTACCTGGGTTTTTTTTCCATTGCAGGAGCTCTACTAGCAAGGTTTTCCATTGCTGGGGCTACAGTACTGTGTTTTCCATTGCCACAGCTCCAGTAGCTAGGTTTTCCATTGTGCGCGCTACAGGATCAGGTTTTCCATTGTGGGAGCTCCACTACCAGGTTTTCTAGTTAAGGCGCACTACTCCGAGGACTTCTAGGGAAAAGAGCTCTATTCCCAGGTTTTCATAGGAAGGAGCTCCAATCCCAGGTTTATTAGGTCAGGAGCTCCTCTTTAAGGTTTTTCAGTGCAGCAGCTCAGCTCATCAAAGGAGTTGATTACCAGGTTTTCCAGAGCAGGAGATCCACTATCAGGTTTCCAGAGCTGGAGCTCCTCTTCTAGATTTTCCACCACCGGAGGTCCTCTAGTAGGTTTTCCAGCGCAAGAGCTCCTCTAATAAGTTTTCCAGGTCAGGACCTGCAGTAACAGCTTGATCACCTGTCTCAAGATTTGTTTGGTGTGCAGGAAAACACTTCCCATATTGAATTTCTTTCTGCTTTAAAAAAATGTGATAAATGTTTGAACTATATATGATGCCTTAATTAGCTCTTCTAACTAGATTTTGCAGCACAGGAGCTCCACTAACTACGCTTTCCAATGCAAGAGCTCCACTATCAGGTTTTCAGATCTGCAGCTCCTCTACTTAGGTTTCCAGCACTGGAGCTTCTCTCCTAGGTTTTCCAGAGCTAGAAATCCTATACTAGGTTTTCCAGAGCTAGAAATCCTATACTAGGTTTTCCAGAGCTAGAAATCCTATACTAGGTTTTCCAGCGCCGGGGCTCCGCAGCTAGGTTTTCCAGCGCCGGGGCTCCGCAGCTAGGTTTTCCAGCGCCGGGGCTCCGCAGCTAGGTTTTCCAGCGCCGAGGCTCCGCAGCTAGGTTTTCCAGCGCCGGGGCTCCGCAGCTAGGTTTTCCAGCGCCGGGGCTCCTCTACTAGGTTTTCCAGCGCCGGGGCTCCTCTACTAGGTTTTCCAGGTCAGGACCTGCAGTGCCAGCTTGACCACCTGTATCAAGATTTGATTTGGCATGCAGGAAAAAATTCCTATATTGAATTGCTTTTTACAGAAATACTGTGATAAATGTTTGAACTGTATATGATCATGCCTTAACTAGCTTATCTAAACCTAAATACTAGCCTGTATGCAGCCTAAATGTTTGAACAGAGCAGAATTAGCATCTGGAAACTATCTTTAAAAAAATGCTGTTTCAAAAAAAAAAAAAAAAACTATAACATTTTATTGAACATTTGTACCCAAGAGCTCCAAATGCTAACCTGGCTCCCCGCATGAGCCAAGTGTCAGTGCTAGAGGCCTCATCGGTGCTCACTATGCCATTAGTTCATTTAATGGTCTCTACAATGAAATCTTGTAGGATTTATAAACTGTTCCAGTTTGGCCCTCCTGCCACTCCTTCTGCCGAGATAAGAGTTTCCAAGTGTTCCTTGGTCTGTTTTACATTCTCAGGAAAAAAAAAATTTTTCAGGTGGATTTAGTTTTGAAGACATTATTTAGTTTCAATGTAAAATTGACCTGTATTTTATGAAGTTAAACATGTCCAGTTATACTCAACCGGCTAAAAGTATACTTTTTGATGTTCTCTCAATTTCAGTATAATGACTGACCAGGTCTCTTTCCATACCAGTGTAAGGTTGTCTGTTGAAATGCTTGTGCCTAGTTTTCCTGGTCGGGGTTTCACAGGTGGACCTGCAATTCATAGCAATCTTTTTGCTGCCTGAAATGCAAGAAATATGCTTGAATTTCTATATATGAAATGAAAATGTGCTATTGAAAAATTTGTAACCCGACTGCTTCCGAAGACTGAAAATTTCATACATCTCTTCTTTAACCGGTTACAGTTCCTCTTGCATATGGTTTTGTGTTAGCATCTCGCATTTTTTCTGAGCTTAAAGCATTATTTTACACACCTTCCTTCCAGGTTCGCGTTCTCCAGACACTTGAATAGCATGGCCATGATGACTTCAATCCCGCGCGTGTGCACGGGAGTCGCCATCATAGCATGGTGCTTTCTGCAATCACGGCACAGGCAGTATGTCGTGAATGCCGCTTTAAAGTGGTTTTAAACCTAACTTTGGAATTTTGCCCTCTAATCTATAAATTTTAGCTGGCACTCCATATTTTTTTTTTTTAATATTCAGGCATCATCCCCATCTCTGACTTACAGCTGAAGGGAACGAACAGGGATAACTCACTGGTTGTTAGGACGCTGGCAGCTGCCCACTCCCTAGCAACCAGCCCAAGCGGGAATCTGTCCTTTTTAGCAGGGGTACTAAAACCTTGGCTAAATGGTTCTCTTCTTGCTGCATTTAGAGGTTCAGTTCAGTAGAACCTCAAAGTTTGCTTGCCAAAATCTGAAAATATAGAATTCGAGCCCCGCAGCTCATCCCTTGTCAAATCCTGTTATAGTTGCATGACATAGTACAATATATTACAGTTGTACAGGGATCAGTCAGACAACAGGGAGATCGTACATAAAGCTGCTCTAACCATTGATTAGCCAGGAAATCAAACTTCTCCAATGTTCTGGTAATGTGGGTGAAGGATGTCTTTGACTGACAGCACCCTTTGGAAAGTGACAGCAGAAAAAAAAACAAGTGGTCCATCAAGTCTGCCCTTTTTTTTGGGGGGGGGGGGGTTGTTTGACTATAGATCTTGTCCCAGCATGTTTGAATCCACTGACTGTTGACTGACTCAGTACATCTGCTGGGAGTCTCAACTACTTTTCCGGTAAAGAAAAATACTTTCTAAAATCACTTTTGACCTCTTTTAGTTTGAGGTCATGTCCCCATGTTCTTGATCTTGGTTTCATATTGAAAATCCTGCCCTCCTGAACCTTGTTAAGGCCCTTGATGTATTTAAAGGTTCATGTCTCCCCTTTCCGTTCTTTCCTCCAGATTGTACATATTAAGCTCCTGAAGCCTCTCCTGATATGTATCCCCCAGACCTTCCCCGTTCTTATTGCCTGTCTCTGGACTTGTTCTATGTTGTCAATATCTTTGTAAGTGAGGTCTCCAAAACTGGACACAGTATTCTAAATTAAGTCTAAAGAGATAGCTATATATAGAGAGAGAGAGAGAGAGAGAGAAATCAGGACTCCTGTCCTCCTGTTGGTGGCTTTTCTAATGATAAAACGTTCTATATCGAGGAATCAGGACCTCCTTCCTCCTGCCAGTGACGCCTCTTGTCATATAAAGATCTATATGGAGGAATCAGGACCTCCTTCTTCCTGCTGGAAATCCCTCTAGTGGTAACTAAAGATCTATATAGAGAAATCAGGTTCTCCTTCCTCCTGCTGGTGACCCCTCTTGTCATATAAAGATCTATATGGAGGAATCAGGACCTCCTTCCTGATGGAGATCCTTCTAGTGGTAACTAAAGCTCTATATAGAAGAATCAGGTTCTCCTTCCTCCTGCCGGTGATCCCTCTAGTGATTATAAAGATCTATATAGAGGAATCAGGACCTCCTTGCTCCTGTTGGTGACCCCTCTAGTGATATAAAGATCTATATAGAGGAATCAGGACCTCCTTCCTCTGCTGGTGATCCATCTTGTGATAACTAAAGATCTATATAGAGGAATCGGGACCTTCTTCCTCCTGCTGGCGACCCCTCTAGTGATGCATCTTAGAATTCTATTCACTGGAGATTATTTCCAGTGCCTGGCCACACAGGTTGCTCATTTTGCAATCATCTAAGTACCCCCAAATCTTTCCTCTGTAGTGCTGGCCAACTCTGTACCCCCCAGTGTTGTACTCTGTCAAGAAATGATTTTAAATTTTCTGGTTTCAAACTTTATTTCCCGAATGAGATGTCTAAACCTGGAAAACTAGTTTAAAGGACTGGTGAGATTTATCTTTAAAAAGCTGCTAATATATTACACAAATATGTATTTAAAGCTTCCATAGCTGTATAAAGTGAGATTTTGGCATTGCAGTTACTTTTTATGAAGCGGTGAACATTCTGTTTTTATTGGTAACATTTGCAGAGACTTTAGATGCTGAAAAAAGGCCTACAAGGACCGCTAATGGCATTGCTGGACAGGAAGCTAGTCATTATTTAGCACATTTTATACCCCTGTAATTTTTGTCATATGTACTCAGCTCTGATAAGCTCTTACAAATATTTCACATATCCATATGTAAACCGACACACTAAAGTCTCATATAAGCTTTAACATGTCATTTCAAAAGTCGTTTTTAATGATTACATCTGCAGCTTTTAGTAAAATGCCTGGTGATTCTGCTGAGATCGTGCTACAGGCACTTCTGTCATGACAACTGTCCCTGTTTCTCTTTTTGCTGTTTGATTTGTCAGTCCGCCATACATCTCTCAGTGGCAACTGCAAGTGGTTGTATTGCATAGCTGGCCAGGCTGCATATCCTCCATGTGCACAGCCTCTTGATGCACTCTTTAACCCATTCCTGCACAGCTTGACTGGTCAACCAGATTCCCTGAGGCACCATGGGCACAAGTTTCTCCTCTAGGCACCATAGCAGAGGCACCCCCCAGGAGGCCCTTGGGCTGGCCTAGCCAGCACTATGCATAGTCTTTTGCAAACCTTCCTCTGGCCTTACAGTAGAGGCCTCCAACAGTAGCCCTTCTGGCACAGGTTTCGTTTCTAGAAGATGTTCCCATTTAAAAGAGATCTCCAAACATTCCAAGTTCCAATTTTTCAGTCCTTCAAACTTTAGAGCAGTTGAAAAGTGGCCATTGGGAGTAGAAAAGGTCCCAAAGTCAGTGGGAAAACACCCTGACACCATCTTTAGTGTCAGTGGGAGGAATTGTGCCCCATTGTTGGTGTCATTAGAAGGAACTGTGCCCCTTAATTTGTGTTAGTGGGAGGAATTATGCCCCATTGTTGGTATCTGTGGATGAAATAGTGCCCCGAGGGCTGGATAGAAGCTAGCAAAGGGCCACAGTTTGGAAACCACTGCATTAGAGTTTAGGAGACAGAAGAGTCCATACAACAGCCTTTCAGCGCTTTACTGGAACACAGTTGATCAGATATTTAAGCTCTTTAGTCATCCCTAATGAGGACGGCACAATCCTTCTATTATAGATAGAAAACAGAGTTGGAGGAAGTCCATACCTCTTTGGGGTTCATCAGAGTCTTACATCCCATATCCCAAGCATGTGAGTAGCACATATTCCTGCACCTCTCCTTGCTCACTCACGCCCCTGAGGAAACTCCAAAATATACAGTAGGAACTACACCAGGCACCTCTGTACCCTTACCTTACATATGTTTTCCCACTGTTATAAACATCAGGAAAACCGCCCTAAGAAATGCCATGCAGCCATGGCTGGGGTGTGTGCATGTAGACAGGACGTAACCGCAAAGATTCTGCTGATCAGTATCACCGAGATGCAGCAAAGGTTAAAAAAAAATATATTTTATTAAAGTGGAACTTTAGGTAAAGAAAAGTGGTGAACAGGCAGAAATTTTAATGCAGAAGAGACATGATTTGTCTCTTCTGCATTAAAGTTAAATACCTGCCGGCCCCTGTACAGTGAGCTGTGCATGCGCAGCTCACTGTACAAATTCGGCAAAGCCGAATCTGACTAGGCTCCCGAGCATGCACTTGAGTGACATTGTCCTCAGCTGGCCAGAGACCGCGGCCGGGCGGGGAGCAGTGGGATGCCGCATCACTGGAACAGAGGTGAGTGAAGTTCCACTTTAATCTTGAACTCGAGGCAAACAACTGTACAACATAACTAGAACTATATACTGTAACCCAATTTTATTGTGTTTTTGGGGGACAAATCTGGTTACGTGCATAGATTATAATTTTTTCCTGTTGGTGGAGCCACTTGGTAATTTGGGTTCTCTGTTCTGCGTCTCAACTCCAAGTACAACCTCCGCTCCTCTGACGCACCTGGTTGAATGAAAGTGTCACGTACCTGATAGAAGTCTGAATTATGAAGTCAGCCTCTCTTGTATCTCCAACCCAAGTTTCCCAAGTCTAAGTTTCCAACCAAGGCCCCACTGAAGGTGAAACAGCTGGTGCCGAGGGACAGGAGGAACACGAGTGCCTGTGGCTACTGATTGTGGAACTTGCGGCTGGTGATGTAACCTCTGTAAATCAGACAGGGCATCCAATCAGGAACATAGGAGATGCCGGAACGGCCAACTGAGGTTAGGAAAGCACTCCACTGGAACTGCAAGATCTGGGTACATGGCTTGCCGGAACATCTGATAAGCGTGAGACCGGAACACACCGTGACAACCGGAGCTGATGTAATGACACCCAGGACAAGCACTCGGCAGGACTGTAGAGCCAAACTGGAGCCGGAAGCGTAGTCAGAGTAATAGCCAGGGTCAGCAACGAGCAGGCGATGGAGTACCGGAACATCAGACAGGGACAAGGTCAGGAGGAAGCCAGGATCAGACACCGATGAGCAGAAGCATAACCAGGATTGAAGAGCAGGTCAATGGCAAGCCGGGTCAGTAACTGAAACAAACAGGATACAGCAGGAAACAGGAAGTTGGCTGAAGACCAATCAGCACTGACAGAGTAAGAGCCTCCTTTAAATAGTCTGTTTGGCGCCAGAAACATTGAGCACGCTCCTGCGTGTGTGCACCTGTGTGCGCGCATTTTTGCGCACATGCGCGAGCCTATGCTCATTTCTGTTAGCCAGTTGCTGTACAGGAATTCCCTTACAGAAAGTTACTGCAAGCACTTATAAGAACACAAGTATAGATACCATTTAGCTTGGCTGTGAATTCGCACCAGGAAAAAGGCAAGAACGTTAAGTGGTAAATGAACGCAATGCATTGGTGCAGGTTAGAGTAAATGATGGTTTGAGCATAAATGAGCACACAGAGGGTAGGTTCAGACAGTCAGTGCCAAAGTAACTTAGAATAGAGCTCTGTACCACTAGACAGGAGTCAACTCCTAAATCGGCAAAATCAACAAAAAACCATGCATAGAAGCATTAACTGCAATGTGAATGATAATACTGTAGCTAGTTTAGGGTGCACTGCAGGAGAATGGATGGAATATGGTGCAATGTCCCCAAAGAATTATATCTTCGCATAAGCAATAGGTAACTGTCTCTGTGTAGCAGCTGTAGTCGTAACTCTTCATCTGGCTAGGGTTGGGGCCCGATTTTACTGTTGGTGCACATGAGAACAGTACCAGTCAAAACTGCATGCAGCAATAAGGCTACTAGATGGCTGTATGGTCAGTTCCTAAAGGGTTCAGTCTCTCTAGTAGCAACTGGTTATGGCTAGAAGGCCCTCTCACCAGACCCAGTAACACAGCAGCAATGGTCCCTTTGGTCAGATGTCCACTTAATTCTGGGTTGCCTGGGGTGACTCTAGTCCCCAGCACAGCACAGACTTTATCCTGGCAGTGGCTTAGTCCCTCTGCACACAGGCCACGCTCTGTAATCGCCAAATGTTGGTACAGAGTACTGCAGCAGGTCCTTACGCTCTCTTACCTCACACTATTTTCTCCAGACCTCCAGTGAACTTGCCCAGGAAAAGTTCTCAGTTCTCCTTCTCATGCATGGCTTGGTGGAGGTTGTAGTCCAAACCCTATTCCTTCTATTAGCGTTCCTAACAGGGGCGGACTGACCATTTGGAAACACGGGCACTGCCCGAGGGCCCGGACTCAGTAGGGGGCCCCATGAGATGCCCCTGGTACCTTTTTCATAGGCTTTTTTGAGTTTGGGCAAGGACACAGGGGCCCCATGATCCCCTATTGCCCGGGGGCCCCATGAGTTGTCAGTCCGCCCCTGGTTCCTAAGGAGACTACATGTCCCATAATTCTCCTCCAGCCTCAAGCAGGTTAGAGTAATTTCTTGTATAGCTATATTTATGAACTTGTAGGCTGCTAGAGAGCTACTGAGTAGAATGTTAAAGCAATATTAAAACCAAAAAACACATTTCTTTATAATTTCAGCTTTTCAATTCTTTAAATATGATGGCTGCATTAGTTTTCTTTTTTAGATTTTTTAACCTGTCCAAGAGTGTCTCTGTTGCTCCTTCATTCAAAGTGTTGGAACCCTAAGACAGGAAGTGTTATTGACCGCATCTTTGGCTTTCCTAGCCCCGAAATGCGTAGCCATGCCCCTGTTGACATAGTGACATAATTGCCAAAGACTGCCAAGTGGAGCCAACTCTAGGTGAGCTGGCTGAAGTGATCTGGCAAGCCGCATCTTAGGGGGGAGCTTGTGTTCCAGCCTGACAGCAATCGTCCTCCCCACACTAGCTTCTTGGTGCAGCTCTGCATTTACCAGCCGCCTCTCTGCCGATCTCTGCAGGCCATAGCCTCTCCACAGAGGTTTTCATCTTAGATTTTTCTGATAAGCTGACCTCATTAATGCAGTGAGTGCAATCTTATGTTTAGTATTTGCTTTTAATTGTCAACACTTTGGTGGCACCCTCTTCTCTTTAATTCGTTGTTGTTGATCAGATCACAAGGTGAAAATAAAGAAAAAAAAACTAATGCAGCCACCACAAGGATTGTTAACCACTTCCCGTCCGGCCGTTGTATATAAATGGCTGGACGGTGGCAGTGCAGGGGCGGGTGGCTGTTTATAAACGGCCTCCCTGCTGGTGCGTGCTCCCTGGGAGCGTGCAGCACCGCGATCCGGTGCCCGCCGTGTCCTCCGGACACAGTGGAACACCGATCATCGTACGGGACCTCTGTTACAAGGTCCCGATCATGTGATCACTGATTGGTCAATCAGTAATCACATGCAGAGCAGTAAGCAAGATGTCACTTCTGACATCATTGCTTACTACGTGTGAAATCTGTGAATGATCACAGAGGTCACATGGTACAGGGCTATTCACAACAGCCTTGTACCATGTGACAAGCTGTGACCAATCACAGCTCACACAGTAGTTCTCAATGGCTGCAAGAATGCAGCCAGAGAGGAGAAATGATTGCTTTTACAGCTTTTATGGGTGTAAAAGCAATCCGTTTGGGGGGGAAAAAAAAAAAATCTTCATCACCCCCCACAAGCAGTAGTGTGTCACCATGGTGACACTGTACTGCTAAGGTGACAGTATGTAAAAATAAATATAAAAAAAATTATAATTTTTGGTTATAAACGAATTTGTGATTTTTTTTTTTTTTTTTACTAAAAAGATAACTGAATAAATTTTGGCCAAGATTTATGATGAAATATTATTTATTTGCAAAATTTTATAAGAAAAACACTTTTTTTAAAAAGTTTTGGACTTTTTCATTTATATAGTAAAAAAAAAAAAAAAATCCCAGTGGTGAATAAATACCACCAAAATAAAGCTTTCTGTCTCAAAAAAATGCTAAAAAAATTATATGGGTACAGTGTTGCATGACTGCGCAATTGTCATTCAAATTGACTGGGCAGCACAGTGGCTAAATGGTTAGCACTTCCGCCTGGCAGTACTAGGGTTCTTGGTTCGAATCCCAGCCACGGCACCACCTGCCTGGAGTTTGCATGTTCTCCCTGTGCCTGCGTGGGTTTCCTCCGGGTACTCCGGTTTCCTCCCACACTCCAAAGACATGCTGGTAGGTGAATTGGCTCCTGTCCAAATTGGCCCTAGTATGTGTATGCATGAATGTGAGTTAGGGACCTTAGATTGTACACCTCTTGAGGGTTAGGGACCTTAGATTGTACCCCCCTTGAGGGTTAGGGACCTTAGATTGTACCCCCCTTGAGGGTTAGGGACTGATGTGAATGTACAATATATATGTAAAGCGCTGTGTAAATGGATGGCGCTATATAAGTACCTGAAATAAATACATAAAATAAGTGTGATAGCTCTGAAAGCTGAAAATTGGCCTGGACAGGAAGGGGGTGGAAGTGGTTAAGCTGCTATATATTACATTTTTGGGTTTTAACATCTCTTTAATTCTTTAGATTGTAAGCTCCATGAGCCGGGCCTTCACATTCCTTCTGAACTGTATTGTTGCTGTATTGTCTCCCGTTATATTGTAAAGCGCTGAGCAAACTGTTGGCGCCATATAAATCCTGTATAATAATTATTCAATATGAAGAATAACAAATATCAAACAAACCTGGATACGCTGCATGAAACTTTCCAACAATTAGTGGCAGATCACCAACATGTCATGATTCTCATTTGAAGGAGCGCTTTAGAAATGATTCTTCCGACGTTCTGCGGTGATGAGGCTCTAGCCGCATGATAACTAGCACTGACATGAAGGAAAAAAAAAAGACAAGAAGAGACGCCTCTTGTTATATTTTATTCTTTAGCCACTCAATTAACGACTTGCAAAAGTTTTCCCCTTCCATCCCTCGCTGTGCCCGGCGCCGGACTGACATCGAATTACCCACTCACTCATCGGAAAGCTCTTCTACATATTTGCATTTCAATATTAACGGACGGCTTCTCCTGGGCGCTCTGCTTCACTAATTGGCTGGAAGGATGCGGAGAGCCGGCGATAATTAATGTACCTGGTATTTCAGGTTCAGACCTTCCTTCTGTGCGGGATGTATTTATGACTTGATAAATTATCCAACTGTCTGCCATCTAACCGTGCGACATATATAACAGATCTAATAAGGAGTAGAAAGCACTCGGCCATTTAATGCGTTTTTTTTTTTTTTTCTTCTTTCTCAATTCCAGTTCACGAGTTTAATCGTTTTTACAGCAAAGGCAGAATAGCAAATAGTTGAAAGATTTTACTTTCAAACTTCGGGCTGTAATTGCATACTTAATATGCAACATGATCCGGTTTATTTTCTAAGGCACCCCGGGAGGAGAACCTCCGCGTACGCTCCAAAATAACCTGAACAACCTTATAAATCTTTCATGAAACAAGAGCAGCATTTTGTAAACCCCCTTTGAAATGTGCTATATGAATGGCTCTGAAGTTCATGTTTGGCGGACGTGGAGCTTTCAGGCTCGGAGAAATGCGTAGAGATGGCACTTATGTTTATAAAAGATGCATGCGGTGTGACGGCTCGGGCGGTGTTGCTGCGCGACAGACAGGTGCAGCCATTAGCGTGTATTAATCACAGATGGGCTGTAATGGGTGTTGGAGAACTAAATTATCTATGATGAGCTTTAGACGGCTCTACCTAGCTAGGCAACATGGGATTTGTAGTTAAGTGCTGAAGCTGTGAATATAAGTGGAGGGTTGGGCTTCGTGCATACTCTGTGTTCAGCCCCGGGATATGAGGCTTCGGCGTTTAGAGGGCACCGGTGCCACCGTTCAGGGCAGCCTTTCTTCTTTTTTTTTTTTTTTTTTTTTTTTTTGTTACACAGTCTGGCTGAAAAAAGACAAAAGTCCATCCAGTTAAAGAAATTAAAAAAAAAAAAAAAAAAAAAATATATATATATATATATATATATATATATAAAATCCTATACCCACAGCTGATCCAGAGGAAGGCAAAAAAAAAGTCCATACAGTTCAACCATTATTAAAAAAAAAAAGTGTTATCCATCACCCACAGCTAATCCACAGGAAGACTAAAAAAAGTCCATCCAGATCAACTATTAAAAAAAAAAAAAAAAAAAAAAAAAAAGTTGTCATATACCCACAGTTGATCCAGAGGAAGGCAAAAAAAAGTCCATCCAGTTCAACCATTAATAATAAAAAAAAAAGTTGTTATCCGTCACCCACAGCTGATCCAGAAGAAGGCAAAATAAATTCCATCCAGTTCAACCATTAAAAAAAAAAGAAAGTTGTTATCCTTCATCTACAGTTGATCCAGAGGAAGGCAAAAAAAAGTCCATCCAGTTCAACCATTAAAAAAAAAAAGAAAGTTGTTATCCTTCATCTACAGTTGATCCAGAGGAAGGCAAAAAAAAAGTCCATCCAGTTCAACCATTAAAAAAAAAAAAAAAAAGTTATCCTTCACCCACAGCTGTTCCAGTGGAAGACTAAAAAAAGTCCATCCAGTTCAACCATTAAAAAAAAAAGTTGTCATATACCCACAGTTGATCCAGAGGAAGGCAAAAAAAAAGAACATCCAGTTCAACCATTAATAGAAAAAAAAAAAAGTTGTTATCCTTCATCCACAGTTGATCCAGAGGAAGGCAAATAAAAGTCCATCCGGTTCAACCATTAATAGAAAAAAAAAAAAGTTATCCTTCACCCACAGCTGTTCCAGAGGAAGGCAAAAAAACCCAGCAAAGCACGATCCAATTTGCTCCTGCAGAGAAAACAATTCCTTCCTGATCCCCCGAGAGGCAATCAGATATTCCCTGGATCAACTTTACCTATAAAAAGACGCCGCGGGGCTTGGGCGGTGTTGCTGCGCAGCAGACAGGTGCAGCCATTAGCGTGTATTAATCACAGATGGGCTGTAATGGGTGTCGGTGATCTAAATTATCTATGATGAGCTTTACACGGCTCTATCTAGCTAGGCATCATGGGATTTGTAGTTAAGTGCTGAAGCTGTGAATATAAGTGGATGGTTGGGCTTCGTGCACACTCAGTGTTCAGCCCCGGGATATGAGGCTTTGGCGTCTAGAGGGCACCAGTGCCACCGTTCAGGGCAGCCTTTGTTCTTTTTTAGTTACACAGTCAGTCTGGCTGAAAAAAGACAAAAGTCCTTCAAAAAAAAAATATTTAAAAATATATATATATATATATATGGAAGGCAAAAAAAAAGTCCATCCAGTTCAACCATTAATAAAAAAAACAAAAAGTTATCCTTCACCCACAGCATTTAGAGGGCACTGGTGGCACCGTTCAGGGCAGCTGCTTGCAGCCTTTTTTTCTTTTTTTTTTTTTTCTTACAGATACATAGTCTGGATGGAAAAAGACAAAAGTCCATCCAGTTCATCAAAAATCAGGAAAAAAGGAATTGGGAAACGCTGGGGAATCCATGTAAGTGTCTGAAAGTGGTGGTGCCACTAGAATGTCTGGAAGGGTGCTACCTTATCAATATGCAAAAACAAAAAGAGAGGAAGAAAAAGGCTGCACACCTAAAAGACTAACCTCAAAGAAATTTTTTTATGCATCATAAACAGTTATAGGCCATCGGAGACATGACAAACCTGTATGACAGAGGACTCTACCCCCTGAGATATAAAGAGGAAACCCTCTAGGATGGACCAAAAGTAGAATGGTCCACTAGGACTGACGTGACCCAACCCTCCAACACCCAACCCCTTGACACAAACCACCCCACCAGCCCTATCAACCCCCCAATCTCCCATGCCATCCCCCCTCCAACCTACATTTGGGATCCCGTACAATCAGTTCTCAGAGGACTAATCTCTCAAATCTATTGCACATGTTAAGAAACAACAACAAACCTGTTTAATGTCGGTATGGGAGAAAGCTCTTAACCGAACATACGCAGACACACAGTACAGCCCTGGCCAAATGTTTTGAGAATGACACAAATATTACCTGCAAGGAAACACGTGCAGTCATCATTGCTTTGCACAAAAAGGGATTCACAGGCTAGGATATTGCTGCTACTAAGATTGCACCTAAATCAACCATACATCAAATCATCAAGAACTTCAATGAGAAAGGTTCAATTGTTGTGAAGAAGGCTTCAGGGCACCCAAGAAAGTCCAGCGCCAGGACTGTCTCCTCAAGTTGATTCAGCTGTGGGATCGGGGCACCACCAGTGCAGAGCTTGCTCAGGAATGGCAGCAGGCAGGTGTGAGTGCATCTACATGCACAGTGAGGCGAAGACTTTTGGAGGCTGGCCTAGTGTCAAGAAGGGCAGCAAAGAAGCCACTTCTCGCCAGGAAAAACATCAGGGACAGACTGATATTCTTCAAACGTTACAGGGATTGGACTTCTGAGTACTGGAGTAAAGTCCTTTTCTCGGATGAATCCCCTTTCCAATTGTTTGGGGCATCTGGGAAGAACCTTGCCCAGAGAAGAAGAGTGTCATGCCAACAGTAAAGCATCCCGAGACCATGTGTGGGGTTGCTTCTCAGCCAAGGGAGTGAGCTCACTCCATGAATACAGAATGATACAAAAACATCCTCCAACAGCAACGTCTCCCAACCATCCAAGAACAGTTTGGTGATGAACAATACCTTTTCCAGCACGATGGAGCACCTTGCCATAAGGCAAAAGTGATAACGAAGTGGCCTGGGGAACTAAACATTGAAATTTTGGGTCCATGGCCAGGAAACTCCCCAGACCTTAATCCCATTGAGAACTTGTGGTCAATCCTCAAGAGGCGTGTGAACAAAAAAACGCACAAATTCTGCCAAACTCCAAGCATTGATTATGCCAGATTGGGCTGCCATCATCAGTATGTGGCTCAGAAGTTGACTGACCGCATGCCAGGGGGAATTGCAGAGGTCTTGGAAAAGAAGAGTCAACGCTGCAAATATTGACTCTTTGCATAAACTTCATGTAATTGTTAAATGCTTTTGGCACTTATGTAATGCTTGTAATTATACGTCATTATCCCATAGTAACATCTGACAAACAGATCTAAAAACACTAAAGCAGCAGACTTTGTGAAAATTAATATTTGTGTCATTCTCAAAACTTTTGGCCGGGGCTGTAGTTCAAAGTATTGTTTCTCACACATAAGGCTTCAAAAACCTGACTCCAAGAATTGGAGTTTATTGGCTATTGTTGTGATCAGGGGCGGACTGACAACTCATGGGGCCCCCGGGCAATAGGGGATCATGGGGCCCCTTTGTCCTTGCCCAAACTCAAAAAAGACTATGAAAAAGGTACCAGGAGCATCTCATGGGGCCCCCTACTGACCCCCCGGGCAATAGGGGATCATGGGGCCCCTGTGTCCTTGCCCAAACTCAAAAAAGCCTATGAAAAAGTTACCAGGGGTATCTCATGGGGCCCCCTACTGACCCCGGGCCCTCGGGCAGTGCCCGGGTTTCCAAATGGTCAGTCCGCCCCTGGTTGTGATGGTATTTAGTTGGGTTATAAGCTACTATGGCGATGGTATTTAACCCCGAATTAGCTTATGGCTACTGTATTTATTTCAGGTACTTATATAGCGTTGTTAATTTACACAGCTTTCTACATAGAGCTCTATATATTGTACATTCACATCAGTCCCTAACCCTCAAGGGGCGTACAGTCTAAGGTCCCTAACGCACATGCATACTAGGGTCAATTTAGACAGGATCCAATTAATCTACAGTGGGGTAAAAAAGTATTTAGTCCCCACCAATTGTGCAAGTTCTCCCACTTACAAAGATGAGAGAGGCCTGTAATTGGCATCATAGGTAGACCTCAACTATGAGAGACAAAATGAGAAAAAAAATCCAGACAATCACATTGGCTGATTTGGAAGGAATTTATTTGCAAATTATGGTGGCAAATAAGTATTTGGTCAATATCAAAAGTTCAGGTGAATACTTTGTTATATATCCTTTGTTGGCAATGACAGAGGTCAGACGTTTCCTGTAAGTCTTCACAAGGTTGGCACACACTGTTGCTGGTATGTTGGCCCATCCTCCATGCAGATCTCCTCTAGAGCAGTGATGTTTTGGGGCTGTCGCTGGGCAACACGGACTTTCAACTTTCAACTCCATCCAAAGGTTTTCTATGGGGTTGAGATCTGGAGACTGGCTAGGCCACTCCAGGACCTTGAAATGCTTCTTACGAAGCCACTCCTTCGTTGCCCGGGTGGTATGTTTTGGATCATTGTCATGTTGGAAGACCCAGCCACGTTTCATCTTCAGTGCCCTTGCTGATGGAAGGAGGTATGCCCCACTGTACAAGCGTGTCTTTGGCGTGTGGGAGGAAACTGGAGTACCTGAAGGAAACGCACACAGGGAGAACATGCAAACTCCACTCAGGTGAATGTTGGAACTTGAACCATTGACCCTAGTGCTACCAGGCGGAAGTGCTAACCATTTAGCCACTGTGCTGCCTCATTGATGCACTTCTATTTGTGTGAGTTCCGTAAGTAGTTTGAGCCAAGGGATTGGGATGGTCCACTGTTATTCCACATGTTTGTCAGATTCCAGCTGTACATTTTTTTTTTTAATAATGCTGACTGGGTGCTGAGATAATCTGACACTACTTTTTTTTTTTTCTAAGTAAAGTTTTCAGAGAAACCTGTTTCAAAAGCATTCTAGTGGAAGAACGGAATTTCACTTAGTTTAAGGGCAATCGTTACCCAGAATAACGGATTAATTTATTTCAGAATGGCTATCCTTGGAAGATTCCACTTAGAGGGCATTGTAAATTCCTGCCGTAATAACCTGGCGATAGTGAGTCCTATGTTCTTTATGGCTTGTGCACATGAACATGCTTATACGCTGGAGTGTACTTAAAAAATTTTGGCTTAATAGACCTTAGATTTGAAGACTCTGAGGCGTTCCCCCCCCCCCCCCCCCCCCAAAAAAAAATACTTGGCAGCCACAAATACAGTAGCTTCTGACTTTTACTATTAGGACATGCATCCAGCGGGGTCCTCACCCCGAGCCGATTTTTCAATCCGCTATCGGGTCCGCCATCTTGATTAAGAGAAACCGGCAGTGAAGCCTTGCTGCTTCACAGCCGGTTTCCTACTGCGCATGCGTGTGACTGGTCTGCAGTCTTCTGGGACCTGTGAAGGCTGCAGAGGGAAGAAGGGAGGGGGAAAACTTCCATGTTCCGTGTGAACTGGGGAAGGATGCAGAGAAGCGGCACTTAATTTTGTTCGCTGAATCAACAGATAAATATACTAGAAGCCTAAAAAAGGAAATTAACCTCCCTAGCGGTATTCCCGAGTGTAGCTCGGGGTAAAGTTTCTTTACCAAAAGCGGTAGCCCCGAGCTACACTCGGACTTGCCATGCGGCGCTGCATAGGGAGTCCCTGCAGCACTTACCTTGTCCTTCACTTCCGCGATGTGTCCCCTGCAGCGTCCCCGGCCATCTCCTCCGGCCGATGCCGGCATCCGGCTTCTGTGTTCCGGTCCCTGTGACGTCGGGATGTACGGGCGCTTTCGGCGGCGGGAAATTTGAAAATTTAAAAAATTTCATTTTTTTCAAAAAAAATTTTACATAGCAAAACATTGCTGTTTCAACCCATTTCACATACATTTTGTCCCGAGTGCTTTGTCCGGCGCCCTGCCTGCATTTTGTCTGTTCTTTCTGCCTGGAAACTGAGAAACGTCCATGGCGTCCAAAAAGCGTCCCTTTAGGTCAAAAGCGGTTTTAGACCGGCTAGAGAACAGCGATAGTAAATCAGAACCACTTGCAGAATTGAGTGATGATTCGTGGGGGAAATTCCTCATCAGACACTGAAAACGATTCTGCGACTTTGCTCAGCGATGTGCGAACTTGGCGCTCTATTTCAAATTTCAGTGTTTTTAGTTTTATTATATTGAATTAAATGTATTATTATTATATTATTATTTTTTATGATTATTAAATTATAATTTATTATTTCGTGTTTCAAATTTTATCATACCCGGGATGTTTACTAGACTCTTGTTCAGACAGATTTCAGTGAGTTATTCCTAAAAATTACAGCCTACAATAAAAAAACGGCATATTTCCATGCAAAATAATGGTACCGCTTTCAGCACCAAAAATCTGAAATAATCAGACCGCCAGGGAGGTTAATATAGCCATCACATTTAAGAATTGGTAAGCTGCATTATAATCGCTTTTGGGTTTAATACCACTGTAAGCAAGTCATATACTGTTAGATTTTTTTTTTTTTTTTGTTCAGACTGCATGCTGAATAAATGAAATCTAACAGATTCATCCATTCACACTACAGTCATGGCCAAAATTATTGGCACCCCTGCATTTCTCTTAGATAATGCAACACTTCGCCCAGAAAATTGTTGCAGTTACAAATGTTTCGGGATTCTCATGTTTATTTATTTTGTTTGTATTGGTATGAAAAAAAAAAAGTGGAGAAATTAAAAGCCAAATCTGACACATTCCACCCAAAACCAGTTTATTATTTATATTTGTCAGTTTTATTTAACAATCCTATCTATTCACCGGCAGGGGCGGACTGACCATTTGGAAACTCGGGCACTGCCGGAGGGCCCGGGGTCAGTAGGGGGCTCCATGAGATGCCCCTGGTACCTTTTTCATAGGCTATTTTGAGTTTGGGCAAGGACACAGGGGCCCCATGATCCCCCATTGCCCGGGGGCCCCATGAGTTGTCAGTCCGACCCTGCCCAAAACTTAAAAAATTAACTGGACAAAATGATTGGCATCTTCTCAAAATAACTGCATTCTAAGTATGTGATGCTGCTGTAATTTGCAATTAAACTTCCCTGTATCAATGACCAGGTGCTGACAATATAGAAATCACACCGACAACCAGTTACAATGGTGAAAAATTGACTCCACCTTCTGTTGTGTGTCTCTGTGTGCCGCATGGAGAAGAGAGAGTGCAGCAAAGAATTGTCTGAGGATTTGAGAACAAAAATTGTGGAAAAGCATGGACAATCTCAGGGTCACAAGTCCATCTCCAGAGATCCTAATGTTCCTGTGTCCACTGTGTGCAACATTGTCAAGTTTACAGCCCATGGCACTGTAGCTAATCTCCCTGGACGTGGATGAAAGATAAAAATTGATCAAAGATTGCAAGAAAGGATTGTTGGAATGGGGGATAAAGAACCTTGATCAACTTCCACACAAATTCAAGCTGACCTTCAGGCACAGGGTACACTTGTGTCAGCTCACACTATACGTTGCCATCGCAATAAAAAGGGATGTTATGGTAGGAGACCCAGGAGGACCCCACTACTGACACAAAAACATAAAAAAGCCGAAGTGGAGTTTGCCAAAACTTACCTGAGGAAGCCAAAATCCTTTTGGGAGAATGTGCTGTGGACAGACCAAATAACATTACAGCTTTTTGGTAAATCCCATCATTCTACTGTTATCAGTAAAAGCAATGAGGCCTTTAAAGAAAAGAATCCAGTCCCTCCAGTCACACATGGTGGGGGGTCACTGATGTTTTGGGTTTGCTTTGCTGCTTCAGGCACTGGATGTCTTTGACCGTGTGCATGGCATTATGAAATCTGAAGACTACCAAAGAATTCTGGGGGCCAATGTAGGGCCCAGTGTCAGAACGTTGGGTCTCCGTCAGAGGTCATGGGTCTTCCAGCGGGACGATGACCCAAAGCACACGTCAAAAAGCCCTCAGAGATGGTTTCAGACAAAGCGCTGGAGAGGACTGAACTGGCTGGCAATGAGTCCAGATCTCAGTCCCATACATTTGCATAGTGTGTGACCAGCTATACTGAATCTAAAGAAAGGAGCCTTGTCACCCTGGGTTTGTCCTGATTTTGACTGCAAACACCTCCCCCTCTCTCCATCTCCATTACATAGGTAGGAAGGTAAAAGGAAACAATAGTTCTGACCGGATCAAGAAGTATTTGAAGGAAACAAATGCACCCACCACATCTATGGACTGCTGGTGAACTACAGTAGTGAACTTTTTGTTCTTGGGTTTAGGTATCCTTTAAATACAGATGAATGTGCTTTGGCCTCAGTGTGAGGTTGCTTCCAAAAATTGTCATCAAGCTGTAAGAAGCGGCAAATGCTTTTCTACACAAATTCTTTATTATATAGGTGGTTATACACTTACAGGGATGCCAACCGTCATTACATTTACAGACAGTTTGTAAAAATCAGTATCTGTAAATCTCAGGGGCTGATAATTTGTTGTGCTGCGTTTTTACTTTTGTACACGTAAGCCCATCAAAATACTTGTTATGGGTGTTGCCCGTGCTTCCATATTGTGTTTATACTGTTTAAATATTGATTCTTAGTTTTTAATGGCATTTTTCAGGTTGTCAGTAAAAAAAATATGATCTGTCAGTAAATTTTCCATGTTTTGTCAGTAAAAAATGCTGCATGAAGTTGACAACACTGTACAGTTATCACACTTGAAAAAGTAATAGCCCCTGATTAACTCTTAATGTAACCCCTAGACTTAAAGTATAACTAAAGGCAAAACTTTTTTGTAGTTTTAGAGTGGAGAGGGATTGGAACCCCTGTTAGCTTTCTATTGCGTTGTGTCCCCGTTAGGAAGATTTACCCTCTCTATTTGTCCTGTTTGCCATTATCAACATAAGTGAAAGTAATAAAAATCCTACATTTTAGGTTGTCTCCCGAACAGAAAGAGAGGAGAGATCTTCCAATGGGGACACTAGTTCTGGTGGACAGGAAGTGAAGGGAAATCCACCCAATGGGACACTCATGGCAAAATAAACTTTACCAGGCTTATAACCCCCCTTAGTCTATTTAAAGTGAAATCCAGTTTTGTCTTTCATTATGCTTTTACACTAAACCTTATACAAATATGCATCCTCTGTATTTCTATTAAAGCATAACTCAAGGATATTAGCAACCCCTCCCCCACCTATTCCCCTTTCCCACACCCTTCTCAACCCTCCCTCCCCCTCCCACACCTCCCTCCCCCTCCCACACCTCCATCCCCCTCCCCCTCCCACACCTCCATCCCCCTCCCACACCTCCATCCCCCTCCCCCTCCCACACCTCCATCCCCCTCCCACACCTCCATCCCCCTCCCACACCTCCATCCCCCTCCCCCTCCCACACCTCCATCCCCCTCCCTATCCCTCCACCCCTCTCCCACACCTCCATCCCTCTCCCACCCTTTCCCTCCATCCCTCTCTGACACCTCTCACACCTCCATCCCTCTCTGACACCTCTCCCACTTCCATCCCCCTCTGACACCTCTCCCAGACTTCCATCATTTTCCCTCACCTCTCCCACACGTCCAACCCTTTCCCCACACGTCCAACCCTTTCCCCACACCTCCATCCTTTTCCCCAAGCACCTCCATCCTTTTCCCCCCGCACCTCCATCCTTTTCCCCCCGCACCTCCATCCCTTTCCCCCCGCACCTCCATCCCTTTCCCCCCGCACCTCCATCCCTTTCCCCCCGCACCTCCATCCCTTTCCCCCCGCACCTCCATCCTTTTCCCCCCGCACCTCCATCCTTTTCCCCCCGCACCTCCATCCTTTTCCCCCCGCACCTCCATCCTTTAAACCCCCCGCACCTCCATCCTTTAAACCCCCCGCACCTCCATCCTTTAAACCCCCCGCACCTCCATCCTTTAAACCCCCCACACCTCCATCCTTTAAACCCCCCACACCTCCATCCTTAAAACCCCCCACACCTCCATCCCTTTCCCCCACACCTCCATTTCTTACCCGGTTTTCCCATCTTCCTCTCCCACCCTTACCCCTCCCTCTCTCTTTCTCCCACCCCTGTCTCCCGCCGCCGTCTCCCACCTCTATCTCCCACCACCCTTGCACTAACCGCTAGTATGAAAAAAAAAATATCCAGTTGCTTGTTTACTTACCTGAAGCCACAGTCGTGATGATCCTAATATCTCCTTTTTACTTCCTGGGAAACTTCTTTGGGTGTCCACATCACTTACTGTGTGATGTGGACACCTCCTATTGGTGGAAGTGACACTTCCAGTGGCTTGGTCTTCTTTCATAGCTTCCAAGGGCAGGAAAGGTGGTGAGAGGACCACTGCCCAAGAAGATAACGAGCAGGGAAAAATGTCTTGTTCCTAGGCAGGTTATTGGCTTGGGTCATAGAAGAAACTGACTTTGATCCTTTACACTGCAGGAAGGCTTAGGATGAGGTGTTTGGAATTAAGACCGAGGAGTAAGTTATTTGATGCACAATGTACTATTGAAATTAAATTTTTTTTTTTTTTGCTTGGAATTGGGCTTTAAAAAGCACATTTTGGAACACTGCTGTAAAAACTGCCTTGTAATTCTTTTTCTTTAGCTTTCTGTAGGCAGCCCATGGGAATGGTTGGATATCTTGTCTTCCTACTTGCTGCTGAACATCATTAAAAACAATAATTGGTACAGAAAATCAGTATTACATGTGATGACTTTTTTTTTTTCCTCATACAGTGTAGAGATTTTAATTGGAACCATTTCTAATTGGTAGGTTACGACGGACCTGAGACAAAGATGTACGGATGATCACACCGGGACTTCGGTTTCTGCTCCTATGGTTGCTGGTGTTATTGCTTTGGCACTGGAAGCGAAGTAAGTTGGCAGCGTCTAGCGATTCTTCTGGGGTTGTGCACCTGGAAGATTATAGACCTTGAAGATGAGGGACGTTTGTGGCTTTGGAGTCCGCTTGAAAGCCTGACACGCTGGTGGAGTTGTGCGGTCTAAAAGGTTACGGGGTAAACAAGCCTTTCCTTGTGTATAATTATCATTGCGGATCTTCTGTTCAACAGAGAACTTATAGGCAAGGAGAACGTTCATGGAAGAGCTAGTTCACAATTGCCGCATTGCGGTATGGGCAGTAGTGTACCTTTGTGGTGCGATACATATGTAGGTCCCCCCAACACACCTCCAGAACGCACCTAAGAACGCATGATGTGCGTTGTGATGCGCTACAAAAATAAATGCATTAAGGCGCCATGCACACGGGGGGTTTTGGTAATGATGGTAACGTTAGCTGTGTAAAGTTCCGATTTTTTTTTAGCATTTTTACAGTATTTATATAGCACCAACAGTTTGCTCAGCGCTGTACATTATAAAGGGAGACAGTACATGAGACAGTACAGTAACAATACAATACATGAGGGGTTCGAGGACCCTGCTCCTTGGAGCTTACAATCTAGGAGGGAGGGGATGGTGGTACAGGAGGAATAGCTGTTGGAGATGGAGTGGTGGGAAGAGCGGAGGAGATCAGCAGTTAGGTGAGGTTGGGGTAGGCTTCCCTGAAGAGAAGGGTTTTCAGGGTGCGCCTAAAGGTGAGGAGGAAAGGTGACAGTCTGATGGATTGAGGTAGTGAGTTCCAGAAGATGGGGGAAGTCCTGGAGACGGTCATGGGAGGAGGAGACTAGGGAACTGGAGAGTAGGTCGTCTTGTGAGGAGCAGAGAGTGCGTTTTGGGTGATAGATGTATTCGTGTTTTGCCGCGTTTACTGGCGCTTTCCCGTGTTTTTTAGCGTATTTTTTTTAGCCCAAAAAAATTCTTTTTTTTTTTTTTGGTCAAAGTCCAAAAACGCCATTTTTCAGTTCTTGTTTTTTTTTTAGTTTTTTGTATTAGCATTTTGCTACGTTTAGCAGTGTTTTTCCATGGTTGCATTTTTTAGCATTTTTTTTGCCAAAAACATGAGTTTTTTAGCATTTTTGTTTTAGCACTTTGCCACGTTTACCTGTTTTTTTTAGCGTCTTTTTTTTTTTTTTTTTTTTTTTTTTTTTTTTTTTTTATACCCCCCAACTTTTTTTTTTTTTTTACCTCCAACACTTTTTTTTTTTTTTGGGGACAAAAGTCCAAAAACTCTTTTTCAGCTTTTGTTTAGTATTTTTGCATTAGTGTTTTGCTGCATTTAGCAGTGTTTTTCCACGTTTTTAATTTTTTGCGTTTTTTGTAACCAAAACCATGAGTTTTTCAGTGTTTTTGTATTAGCGTTTTGCCACGTTTACCGGCGCTTTCCTGTGTTTTTTAGCATTTTTTTTACCAAAAAATTCTTTTGGGTCAAAAAATAGTCCAAAACGCTATTTTTCAGCTTTTTTTAGTGTTTTTGCTGCGTTTAGCTGTGTTTTTCCATATTTGCAGATTTTAGATTTTTTTTACCAAAAACTTGAGTTTTTCAGCTTTTTTTTAAAAGCGTTTTGCATTAGCATTTTGCTGCATTTAGCAGCATTTTCCCGAGTTTTTAGTGGGGTTTTTTGACTGAAAATTTTTTTTCTTTTTTTGGACAAAAAAACATCCAAAAACTCCGGTTTGCTGTGTTTTACCGCGTTTTTCAGCATTAGTGTTTCTATTGGTTTTCTGTCTGTTTTTTAGTGTTTTTGCATTAGCGTTTTGCTGCGTTTAGCGGTGTTTTTCCACATTTGCTTTTTTTAGCATTTTTTTTACCAAAAACGTGAGTTTTTCAGCTTTGTTTTTTAGAATTTTTGCATTAGCATTTTGCCGCATTTAGCAGCATTTTCCCATGTTTTTAGTGGGGTTTTTTGACCGAAAAAAATTGTTTCTTTTGGTCAAACATCCAAAAACTCTGGTTTGCTGCATTTTACCGTGTTTTTCAGCATTAGTGTTTCTACAGCTAAACTCCTCTACAAACCCACTAGTCCTGTTTTTTTTTTTTTTTTTTTCCCCAGTCAAGAAACGTCCCTGCCAAAAAACGTTGATTCCAGTCTGTGTGCAGGGACACATAGGATAACATGCTGGGGGGTTTACTAACTGTAGAAAAAAACTGAAAAAAAACCCAAACTGTATATTGTAAAGCGCTGAGCAAACTGTTGGTGCTATATAAATCCTGTATAATAATAATAATAATATATATAAATCCTGTATAATAATAATAATAATAATCTATATAAATCCTGTATAATAATAATATATATAAATCCTGTATAATAATAATATATATAAATCCTGTATAATAATAATATTTATAAATCCTGTATAATAATAATATATATAAATCCTGTATAATAATAATATATATAAATCCTGTATAATATATATAAATCCTGTATAATAATAATATATATATAAATCCTGTATAATAATATATATATAAATCCTGTATAATAATAATATATATATAAATCCTGTATAATAATAATATATATATAAATCCTGTATAATAATAATAATATATATATAAATCCTGTATAATAATAATAATATATATATAAATCCTGTATAATAATAATAATATATATATAAATCCTGTATAATAATAATAATATATATATAAATCCTGTATAATAATATATATATAAATCCTGTATAATAATAATATATATATATATATATATATATATAAATCCTGTATAATAATAATATATATATATATATATAAATCCTGTATAATAATAATATATATATATATATATAAATCCTGTATAATAATAATACAGGGCGCACTCTCCTCATGCAATAACGCAATAAACAAAAATGTATTAAAAAGATGCAAAAACATACAAGCCATAAAGGTCATAAAAACAGAGACAAGAAGTCAAAGGTGCCAATCATAGACAGCATGCGTCCTCGGGTAAAGTCCTAGCGCGTTTCGGGAGTTGAACGCCCTTCCTCATCGCAATAGGTTATTGCACGAGGAGAGTGTGCCCTGTTTTTTTGTTTTTGCAATGGAGGTTCATCCATAGGAGACAAATGACCAGTATTTGATAAGACATATAAAACCATATACCGTATTTTCGCTCCATAAGACGCACCTAGGTTTTAGAGGTGAAAACAAGAAAAAAAATATTCTGAACCAATGGACTGCAGACATAGTACAGGAGATGACCGGAGACTGCAGACACAGTACAGGAGATGACCAGAGACTGCGGACACAGTACAGGAGATGACCAGAAACTGCGGACACAGTACAGGAGATGACCAGAGACTGCAGACACAGTACAGGAGATGACCGGAGACTGCAGACATAGTACAGGAGATGACCGGAGACTGCAGACATAGTACAGGAGATGACCGGAGACTGCAGACACAGTACAGGAGATGACCGGAGACTGCGGACACAGTACAGGAGATGACCGGAGACTGCAGACACAGTACAGGAGATGACCAGAGACTGCAGACATAGTACAGGAGATGACCAGAAACTGCGGACGCAGTACAGGAGATGACCAGAGACTGCGGACGCAGTACAGGAGATGACCAGAGACTACGGACACAGTACAGGAGATGACCAGAGACTGCGGACACAGTACAGGAGATGACCAGAGACTGCGGACACAGTACAGGAGATGACCAGAGACTGCGGACACAGTACAGGAGATGACCAGAGACTGCGGACACAGTACAGGAGATGACCAGAGACTGCGGACACAGTACAGGAGATGACCAGAGACTGCGGACACGGTACAGGAGATGACCAGAGACTGCGGACACGGTACAGGAGATGAATAGAGACTGCGGACACGGTACAGGGGATGACCAGAGACTGCGGACACGGTACAGGGGATGACCAGAGACTGCGGACACGGTACAGGAGATGACCAGAGGCTGCGGACAGCACAGGGATGACCAGAGGCTGCGGACAGCACAGGGATGACCAGAGACTGCGGACACGGTACAAGAGATGACCAGAGACTGCAGACACGGTACAGGAGATGACCAGAGGCTGCAGACACGGTACAGGAGATGACCAGAGGCTGCAGACACGGTACAGGAGATGACCAGAGACTGCAGACAGTACAGGAGATGACCAGAGACTGCAGACAGTACAGGGGATGACCAGAGACTGCGGACACAGTACAGGGGATGACCAGAGACTGCGGACACAGTACAGGGGATGACCAGAGACTGCGGACACAGTACAGGGGATGACCAGAGACTGCGGACACAGTACAGGGGATGACCAGAGACTGCGGACACAGTACAGGGGATGACCAGAGACTGCGGACACAGGAGAGGGAATGACCAGAGACTGCAGACACAGTACAGGAGATGACCAGAGACTGCGGACACGGTACAGGAGATGACCAGAGGCTGCAGACACGGTACAGGAGATGACCAGAGGCTGCAGACACGGTACAGGAGATGACCAGAGGCTGCAGACACAGTACAGGAGATGACCAGAGACTGCAGACAGTACAGGGGATGACCAGAGACTGCGGACACAGTACAGGGGATGACCAGAGACTGCGGACACAGTACAGGGGATGACCAGAGACTGCGGACACAGTACAGGGGATGACCAGAGACTGCGGACACAGTACAGGGGATGACCAGAGACTGCGGACACAGTACAGGGGATGACCAGAGACTGCGGACACAGTACAGGGGATGACCAGAGACTGCGGACACAGTACAGGGGATGACCAGAGACTGCGGACACAGTACAGGGGATGACCAGAGACTGCGGACACAGGAGAGGGAATGACCAGAGACTGCAGACACAGGAGAGGGAATGACCAGAGACTGCGGACACAGTACAGGAGAGGGAATGACCAGAGACTGCAGACACAGTACAGGAGATGACCAGAGACTGCGGACACAGTACAGGGAATGACCAGAGACTGCGGACAGTACAGGAGATGACCAGAGACTGCGGACAGTATAAGGGATGACCAAGTGACTGCAGACAGTACAGGGGATGACCAGGGACTGCAGACAGTATAGGGGATGACTAAGAGACTGCTGACCTTTGGGGAGGGAGGGGGAGCGGGTACCTAAATTTGACAGGTACCCACTCCCACTTCCGCAGAGTTGTCCTCCCTTTAGTGTGGGCACTCGGCTGTAACAGCCGGGTGCCCACTGCGCATGCACGAGAAGCGCTTCGCTTTGTGAATGACCTGGTGTCTTCTGGGACCTGTCGTGTCCCAGAAGACGCCGGGCCATTAGCGAAGCACTTCTCGTGCATGCGCAGTGGGCACCCGGCTGTTACAGCCGAGTGCCCACACTAAAGATGCCAGCGTGGGAAGACTGTACAGCGCTGGACCAAGGAACAGGTAAGGTCCTGCTGCAGTGAAGAGTCGAGCAGACGGCCTGGTATTCTGACACGGTGGAAATACCGGACAGGCCGCTCCATATTTGCTCCATAAGACGCACTGACATTTTCCCCCTTTTCTAGGGGGAAAAAAAGTGAGGCTTATGGAGCGAAAAATATGGTACATACTGCTGTGAATTTGCCACTTCCTGATTTTTTTTTTGTTTTGCATATTTGTCACAATTAAATGATTCAGATCATCAAACAAATTTTAATATTACACAAAGATATCCCGAGTAAATACAAAATGCAGTTTTTAAATGATTTCATTTATGAAGGGAAAAACACTGTCCAAACCTGCCTGGCCCTATGTGAAAAAGTAATTGCCCCCTAAACCTAGTAACTGGTAGTGCCACCCTTGGCGGCAACAACTGCAATCAAGTGTTTACGATAACTGACAATGACTCTCTTACATCGCTGTGGAGGAATTTTGGGCCACTTTTCTCTGCAGAATTGTTTTCATTCAGCCACATTGGAGGGTTCCCGAGCATGAACGGCCTGTTTAAGGTCATGCCACAGCAATCCAATCGGATTTAAGTCCAGAATTTGACTAGGCTACTCCAAAACCTTAATTTTGTTGTTTTTTTTGTTTGTTTGAGCCATGCAGAGGTTGACTTGCTGGTGTGTTTCGGATCATTGCCCTGCTGCATAACCCAAGTGCTCTTGAGCTTGAGGTTAGGAACTGATGGCCGGACATTCTTCTTCAGGGTTTTCTGGTAGAGCGCAGAATTCATGGTTCCATCAATTGTGGCAAGTCGTCCAGGTCCTGGAGTTTCAAAGCAGCTCCAGACCATCACACTACCAGCACCATGTCTGACTGTTGGTATGTTCTTTTTATGAAATGCTGTGCTAATTTTATGCCAGATGTAACGGGACGGACACTTTTTCCAAAAAGTTCAACTTTTGTCTCATCAGTACACAGAATATTTGCCCAAAAGTCTTGGGGATAATCCAGATTTTTTTTTGGCAAATGCCAGACAAGTCTTTGTGTTCTTTTGGTCAGCAGTGGCTTTTGCCTCGGAACTCTCCCATGGCGGCCATTTTTGCCCGGTCTCTTTCTTATTATTGAATCGTGAACACTGACCTTCACTGAGGCATGTGAGGCCTGCAGTTCTTTAGATGTTGTTCCGGCTTCTTTTATGACCTCCTGGATGAGTCGTTGTCATACTTTTGGAGTAATTTTGGTAGGCCTGGCCATTCCAGGGAAGGTTCACCACTGTTCCAAATTTTTTTTTTCTCCATTTGTGGATAATGGCTCTCACCGTGGTTCACTGGCGTCCCAAAGCCTTAGAAATGGATTTGTAACCCTTTATAGACTGATACATGTCAATTACTTTGTTTTCTCATCTGTTCTTGAATTTCTTTTAATCGCGGCATTGTGTGTTGCTTTTTGAGATCTTTTAGGGTCAGCTTTTATGGTCAGACAGCTTTAAGTGATTTCTTGATTCAACATGTCTGGCAGTTATCAGGCTGGGTGTTGCAAATTAAATTTATCTCAGCGTTCCATAAAATATGGTTAATCACAGTTCATTCATGATGTAGCAGTGGGGGGGGGGGGTTTACTTTTTCATATAGGGCCAAGCAGGTTTGAACAGCTTTTTTTTCCCTTCATAAATGAAACCATTTAAAAACTGCATTTTGTATTTTCTCTGGCTATCTTTTGTAATATTAAAATTTGTTTGATCTGAATCATTTTAAGTGTGACAAATACGCAAACAAGATAAAGGAAGGGGGCAAATTATTTTTCCCAGCACTGTAACTCCATTGCGGATAGTGAACTTCAGAGCTCCCGAAGCTTTGATATTCTGTTAGCTGTAAAATCCTGCTACAAGCAATGTAGAGGAAGCCGTGAAAAGCATTGCTCTAGGGAAGCCTATGGGGGCTCGTCTGCTAAGCAGATAGCAAATATGAGATCTACAGAAAATCATAGGTGGATGCATTGACAGTTGGGATTATCGAGCATGGTCACATACTAAACTCTGCATATAAACAATAACAAGATGGTAAAAAAGAAGATGGAGCACAGGAGGGTGGAGAGAGACCACGAAAGGGAGGAATATGAAAAATGCTGCAAAGATAAGAAACAGAAGAGGGGGTGGAAGAGAGAAGTGGAGGATAGGTGCCAGAAGTCTCCAAGTTGCTTCCCCCTCTGGGATTGGAGGTCTATGAGGAGGTAACACTTTCAAGTGATAGGGAAGTATAGGCCGTATAGTAAAGAATTATTTGTGGGCATGTTGGTCAGTTTCTTGTTAACAAGGAATGAGTCTAAATTGCTCAACCTCTACAAATTGGTCAAGTTGCTGCCTCCAAACTTTGACAACAAGCTGTTTGATAGCCAAAAACATATAACTAGACAATTTAAATTGGGATTTAGCGAGAGAAAGAGATTTAAGTGGTAAGAGAACAAACCATGGATATCTTAGAGGACAACATCCAAACAAGGCCTGCAGGAGCTTACACTCAGGTCCGAAATCTGCCCAGCATGGAGCAGATCCCCCCAGATATGCAACACATCCCCTGCAGCATTGCAATATCTGAAGTATGTAAGATGGAGATGCACCAATGGAACTGATACCATATACTCCCGGCCAGAATTTTAACTGCTGATGCGGTAGAGGTTATGTTGATGGAGAAGAAGCTGATATAAGCCAAATTTGTTGCCAGACTTCCTCAGGCGATTTGTTTTTAAAATTTTAGGGTCAAATTAAAAGGGAATAGACCCTAATCCTAAAACATGCTTTTTAGTAGAAAATGGTAAACCTTTTGTATCCACGTCCCTTTGCTGAGTGTCAGACATTCTGCTTAGAAATGTCAACAGTCACCTGTTTGACACCAGTGCTTTCCAGAAGTTGTAGCACGCAAGTACTAATGAGCCAGTTATTCTAAGAACCAGGTAATTTCTTAAACTGCCTTAATTTTTGTTGATTTTCTAAGTATAGTAATATAGATTTGTCCATTCTGCAGAGAATCAGGCAATTCATGGTTGCCTGATTTTCTAAAGTTGAAGAATTCCAGATATGGGTAATTTATACAGTTGTGTTCAAAATAATAGCAGTGTGTTGAAAAAAGTGAATAAAGCTGAAAATCCTTCTAATAGCTTTTATTTCCATCCACACAAATGCATTGGGAACACGACACATTCTATTCCAAATCAAAACATGAAGAAAAATACATCAAATTTGTGTTGTTCCTCTAAAAAAAATTGAAGAAAAGTGAATATTAGACGGTTCAAAAAAATCACAGTGTTTGTATTCTTCTTTACAAACTCAAACATTCACTATATAAACTGAGAAATGTTTGAAGATTTTGCTTTCCTTTGAATGACTTCATGAATATTTGGTTGTAGTCGCACTGTTTCTGAGAACTGCTGTACATCTGTGTTGCATGGAGTCACCCAACTTCTGGCCCCTGTGATCAGGTATTCCAGCCCAGGATGATTGGACCACATTCCACAGTTCTTCTCTATTTCTTGGTTTTGCCTCAGAAACGGCATTTTTTATGTCACCCCACAAGTTTTCTATTGGATGAAGATCCGGGGATTGGGCTGGCCACTCCATAACGTCAATCTTGTTGGTCTGGAACCAAGAGGTTGCACGTTTACTGGTGTGTTTGGGGTCGTTGTCTTGTTGGAACACCCATTTCAAGGGCATTTCCTCTTCAGCATAAGGCAGCAGCTCTTCAAGTATTCTGATGGATTCAAACTGATCCATGATCCCTGGTATGCGATAAATAGGCCCAACACCGTAGTATGAGAAACATCCCCATATCATGATGCTTGCACCGCCATGCTTCACTGTCTTCACAGTGTACTGTGGCTTGAATTCAGTGTTTGGGGGTCGCCTGACAAACTGTCTCCGGCCACTAGACCCAAAAAGAACAATCTTACTTTCATCAGTCCACAAAATGTTGCGCCATTTCTCTTTAGGCCAGTCAATGTGCTCTTTGGCAGATTGTAACCTCTTCAGCACATGTCTTTTTTCCAACAGTGGGACTTTGCGGGGACTTCTTGCAGATAGCTTGGCTTCACATAGGCGTCTTCTAATTGTAACAGTCCTCACAGGGAACGTCACACCAGCTGATTGTTGGCTGAGTCTGCGCCATTTTGGCTATTTTATCCATTCGAATGGTAGTTTTTTGCTTTCCTCCACGTCTCTCAGGTTTTGGTTGCCATTTTAAAGCATTTGCGATCATTTTAGCTGAGCAGCCGATCATTTTCTGCACTTTATATGTTTTCCCCTCTCCAGTCAACTTTTTAATCAAGGTACGCTGATCTGAACAATGTCTGGAACGACCAATTTTCCTCAGAATTTCAGAGAGAAATGCACTGTAACCAGCATGTACAACATTTGCTGCCTTCCTTCCTTCCTTAAATAAGGGCAATAATTGCCACCTGTTTTTCAAAGAATGAATGACCTCACTAATAGAACTCCACACGGCTATTATTGTGAACACGCCCCTTTCAATTAGTGATTCAATGACACAGAATCAGCAGCATGCATGTCATGACTGTTGGGTCTGTTGGATTTCTATTACTCTACTACACCTGCTAGTAAATTATTTGCCATGTAGAAATATAATTTCTACCAAAAACAGTGATTGATCCGGTTAGTGATGTCTGACTGCTATTATTTTGAACACAACTGTACATAGTTATATTGGACCAATGTAGCCATTCATATACCATATCTGTGAGATCCCTCTAGAACAGCCTTTCTCAACCCCTGAAATATCATTCCAGTTTCCAGGCTTCTAAAAATCACTGTATCTACAACTCATGATGCATTAGTGTGATGGTCATTGGGAAGAATTGCCCCCTAACAGCTAAAACGATCAATGGGAACTTATCTGAGAGACAGAAATTGTTCATTGCTCAAAGAACCCATAGCATCCTCTGCAAGAACCCCAGGGTTCCACGGAGCGCTGGTTAGGAAACTCTGCTTTAGAGGCTGGAAATCACTGTAATAGACACCGCTACCCCAGGAATCTCCACTAGCTTCTGGGTCCCGTGCTGTGTGGTTTCCCTGATGCATTCTCTGAATGGCACCCATGCCTCGCAGCTGATCTTCTGTGTTCACAATGCATTAGGCCAGCCGCTCAGCGTGGTGCCCAGAAGCTAGTGGAGGTCACTGGAGTAGCGGGTCAGCACAGTGGCTACGTGGTTAGCACTTCCACTTAGCAGCACTAGGGTCATCAGTTCAAATCTAAACCATGGCACTACCTAACTGGAACTTGTATGTTCTCCCTGTGCTTGTGTGGGTTTCTTTCGGGTTCTTCAGTTTCCTCCCACACTTCAGACGTGCTGGTAGGTTCATTGGCTCCTGTCTAAATTGTCCCTAGTATGTGTATGTATGAATGTGAGTTAGGGACCTTAGATTGTACACCCCTTGAGGGTTAGGGACTGATGTGAATGTACAATATACACTCAACGGCCACTTTATTAGGTGCACCTTGCTAGTGCCTGGTTGGACCCCCTTTTGCCTTCAGAACTGCCTTCATTCTTCATGGAATAGGTTCAACAAGATGTTGGAAACATTTCTCAGAGATTTTGGCCCATATTGACATAACATCCATGATACGAATCTCTTTCCACCACATCCTAAAGGTGCTCTATTGGATGGAGATCTAATGACTGTGGAGGGCATTGGAGTACAGTGAACTCATTGTTGTGTTCAAGAAACCAGTTGGAGATGATTTGAGCTTTGTGACATGGGGCATTATCCTGCTGGAAGGAGCCATCAGAAGATGGGGACACTGGAATCATAAAGGAATGGACATGGTCAGGCACAATACTCGGGTAGGCCTGGGGATATGATCACCATGTATAATACATAAGGGGGGATATGATCTCCATGTATAATACATAAGGGGGGATATGATCTCCATGTATAATACATAAGGGGGGATATGATCACCATGTATAATACATAAGGGGGGGATATGATCTCCATGTATAATACATAAGAGAGGATATGATCACCATGTATAATACATAAGGGGGGATATGATCTCCATGTATAATACATAAAGGGGGGATATGATCTCATTGTATAATACATAAGGGGGGATATGATCACCATGTATAATACATAAGGGGGGATATGATCTCCATGTATAATACATAAAGGGGGGATATGATCTCCATGTATAATACATAAGGGGGGATATGATCTCCATGTATAATACATAAGGGGGGATATGATCACCATGTATAATACATAAGGGGGGGATATGATCTCCATGTATAATACATAAGAGAGGATATGATCACCATGTATAATACATAAGGGGGGATATGATCTCCATGTATAATACATAAAGGGGGGATATGATCTCATTGTATAATACATAAGGGGGGATATGATCTCCATGTATAATACATAAGAGGGGATATGATCACATGTATAATACATAAGTGGGGATATGATCACCATGTATAATACATAAGGGGGGATATGATCTCCATGTATAATACATAAGGGGGATATGATCTTCATGTATAATACATAAGGGGGATATGATCACCATGTATAATACATAAGGGGGGATATGATCTCCATGTATAATACATGAGGGGGGATATGATCTCCATGTATAATACATAAAGGGGGGATATGATCTCCATGTATAATACATAAGGGGGGATATGATCTCCATGTATAATACATAAGGGGGGGATATGATCTCCATGTATAATACATAAGGGGGGATATGATCTCCATGTATAATACATAAGGGGGGGGATATGATCTCCATGTATAATACATAAAGGGGGGATATGATCTCCATGTATAATACATAAGGGGGGATATGATCTCCATGTATAATACATAAGGGGGGGGATATGATCTCCATGTATAATACATAAGGGGGGATATGATCTCCATGTATAATACATAAGGGGGGGATATGATCTCCATGTATAATACATAAGGGGGGGGATATGATCTCCATGTATAATACATAAGGGGGGGGATATGATCTCCATGTATAATACATAAGGGGGGATATGATCTCCATGTATAATACATAAGGGGGGATATGATCTCCATGTATAATACATAAGGGGGATATGATCTCCATGTATAATACATAAGGGGGGGATATGATCTCCATGTATAATACATAAGGGGGGGATATGATCTCCATGTATAATACATAAGGGGGGATATGATAACCATGAATAATACATAAGGAGGATATGATCTCCATGTATAATACATAAGGGGGATATGATCACCATGTATAATACATAAGGGGGGATATGATCTCCATGTATAATACATAAGGGGGGTATGATCACCATGTATAATACATAAGGGGGGATATGATCACCATGTATAATACATAAGGGGGGATATGATCTCCATGTATAATACATAAGGGGGGGTATGATCGCCATGTATAATACATAAGGGGGATATGATGTGTAGAGTTATTCACCCTGAGGTCATTACAGAGGACAAGGGGGCGCTCTTTACATTTGGAGGAAAAGAAATTTCATCTCCAAACACGGAAAGGTTTCTTCACAGTGAGAGCTGTGAGAATGTGGAATAGACTCCCTCAAGAGTTGGTTCTGGCCAGCTCAGTGGATAGCTTTAAAAAAGTCCTGGATTATTTCTCTGATACACAGAATATAACTGGATATAAGATTTATAGGTAAAGTTGATCCAGGGAATATGCGGATCGGGGGGATCAGAAAGGAATTTTTATTTTTCCCTGCAGGAGCAAATTGGATCATGCTTTGCAGGGGTTTTTTCCCTTCCTCTAGATCAGCTGTGGGTATAGGATATATATATATATATATATATATATATATATATATATATATAATTTTTTATTTTTTTTTAATTATTATATACTTATATATTTATTTTATATATACAGTGGGGATCAAAAGTTTGGGCACCCCAGCTAAAGATTTGTATTAATGTGCATAAAGAAGCCAAGGAAAGATGGAAAAATCTCCAAAAGGCATCAAATTACAGATTAGACATTCTTATATGTCAACAAAAGTTAGATTTTATTTCCATCATTTACACTTTCAAAATAACAGAAAACAAAAAAATGACGTCTGCAAAAGTTTGGGCACCCTGCAGAGTTAATATCTTGTACTGCCCCCTTTGGCAAGTATCACAGCTTGTAAACGCTTTTTGTAGCTAGCCAAGAGTCTTTCAATTCTTGTTTGAGGTATCTTTGCCCATTTCTCCTTACAAAAGTCTTCCAGTTCTTCGCGATTTCTGGGCTGTCTGTCACGCACTGCTCTTTTAAGGTCTATCCATAGACTTTCAATTATGTTGAGGTCAGGAGATTGTGAAGGCCATGGCAAAACCTTCAGTTTACGCCTCTTGATGTAATCCCCCGTGGATTTCGAGGTGTGTTTAGGATCATTATCCATTTGTAGAAGCCATCCTCTCTTTAACTTCAGCTTTTTCACAGATGGCATCAAGTTATCATCCAAAATTTGCTGAAATTTTATTGAATCTATTTTTCCTTCTACTTGTGAGATGTTCCCTGTGCCACTGGCTGCAACACAACCCCAAAGCATGATTGATCCAACCCCTTGCTTAACAATTGGACAGAGGTTCTTTTCATTTAATTCTGTGCCCCTTCTTCTCCAAACGTACCTTTGCTCATTCCGGCCAAAAAGTTCAATTTTAACCTCATCGGTCCACAGAACTTGTTTCCAAAATGCATCAGGCTTGTCTATATGTTCATTTGCAAAGTTCAAAAGATGATTTTTGTGGTGAGGACGTAGAAGAGGTTTTCTTCTGATGACTCTTCCATGAAGACCATATTTGTACAAGTATCTCTTTATAGTGGAATATTGTACCACAACTCCAGTGTCTGCCAGATCTTTCTGGAGGGATCCCGCAGTCAAACGTGGGTTTTGAATTGTTTTTCTCACAATGCTGCGAGCTGTTCTGTCTGATATTTTTCTTGGTCTTCCAGATCTTGCTTTAACTTCCACTGTTCCTGATGACTGCCATTTCTTAATTACAGTCTGAACAGAGGATATTGACATCTGAAAACGCTTTGCTATCTTCTTATAGCCTTCTCCAGCTTTGTGAGCGTCAACTATTTTCAGTTTCAGTTTTCTAGACAACTGCTTAGAAGAACCCATGGTGCTGATTGTTGGGGCAAGGTCAGATGAGTCTGGGCATTTAAAACCTTTGAGATTGACATCACCTGGTCTTCCCAGACGATGATTGAGAACAATCCATGACACTGGCAGGTCTCAGCTTGGCAAAGGGGGCAGTGCATGCTATAAATTCTGCAGGGTTCCCAAACTTTTGCAGACGCCATTTTTTTGTTTTCTGTTATTTTGAAAGTGTAAATGATGGAAATAAAATCTAACTTTTGTTGACATATTATAAGAATGTCTAATCTGTAATTTGATGCCTTTTGGAGATTTTTCCATCTTTCCTTGGCTTCTTTATGCACATTAATACAAATTTTTAGCTGGGGTGCCCAAACTTTCGATCCCCACTGTGTATATATATATATATATATATATATATATATACTTTTTTTTTTTTTGAACTGGATGAACGTTTGTCTTTTCATATACATTTGTATTTGATATATATATATATATATATATATATATATATATATATATATATATATATAACCTCTCTGCGGCCTTCGACACAGTCGACCACCCCCTCCTCCTCAAAAAAACTACACTCCCTCGGCCTCAGAGATTCTGCTCTCTCCTGGCTCTCATCCTACCTGTCACAACGCTCCTTCAGCGTTACCTATAATGCTACCACCTCCCCCTCTCTGTTGGGGTCCCTCAAGGCTCTGTCCTCGGGCCCCTTCTCTACTCCATCTATACCTCCTCCCTTGGCCAACTCATACACTCTCACGGCTTCAACTACCACCTCTATGCCGACGACACACAAATCTATCTCTCAACCCCCCACCTCACCCCCTTGGTCTCCGCCCGAATCACACACCTACTGAGCGACATATCAGATTGGATGTCACTCCACTTCCTTAAATTGAACCTCTCCAAAACCGAGTTTCTTGTCTTCCCCCCAGCCCGGACCCCCCCCATTGACTTCTCCGTCACATCCAACAACACTACCATCAAACCCGCCCCGCAGGCCAGAGTACTTGGTGTCATTCTGGACTCCAACCTATCCTTCCAGCCCCAAGTCCAATCTTTAACAAACTCGTGCAGACTCCACCTCCGCAACATCGCCAAAATCCGCACGTTCCTAACCCCAGAAACCACTAAACAGCTCATCCACTCCCTCATCATATCACGACTCGACTACTGCAACTCCCTCCTCACTGGCCTGCCTCGCCGCTGGCTATCCCCGCTTCAGTCCATCCTGAATATGGCTGCCAGACTCATTCACCTTTCCAACCGCTCCATCTCTGCCACCCCCCTCTGCCAATCCCTCCACTGGCTTCCGATTGCGCAACGGATCAAATTCAAAATCCTAACACTGACGTACAAAGCTGTCCACCATACTGCCCCGAACTACATCACCGACCTAATATCCAAGTACCGCCCAACACGCACACTCCGCTCCTCACAAGACCTCCTTCTCTTTAGTTCCCTGGTCTCCTCCTCCCATGCCCGCCTCCAGGACTTCTCCAGGGTGTCACCCATCCTCTGGAACTCCCTGCCCCAACCCATCAGATTATCACCTACTCTCCTCTCCTTTAGGCGCACCCTGAAAACCCACCTCTTCAGGGAAGCCTACCCCACCCCCTGCTAACTTGCCGAGCTCCTCCACTCTTCCTACCACTCCATCCCCCACAGCTATCTCCTCCTGTACCACTATCCCCTCCCTCCTAGATTGTAAGCTCCAAAGAGCAGGGCCCTCGATCCCCTCATGTTTTGCATTGTATTGTTATTGTTCTTTCACATGTTCTGTCCCCCTTTGTAATGTACAGCGCTGAGCGAACCATTGGCGCTTTATAAATACTGTATAATAATATATATATATATATATATATGTATAAAATTAATTTTTTTTTGTTGAACTGGATGGGCGTTTGTCTTTTCATGTATATTTCTTATATATATATATATATATATATATATATATATATATATATATATATATATATATATATATACATACAATATATATAATTTTTTTTTTTTTTTTTTTTTACTGGATGGACTTTTGTCTTTTCTCAGGCAGACTAACTATGTAACTTGCTCTAACTTGCCAGCCAGCTTGCTAACAAACTGAATTAACCTATCTAGCAGTATGCATTAAAAAGAGGGGTTCAGTTAGCACACATTTACAAATACATCCATAAGCTGCAGAGCCTTGTCATGGCACCCCAGTATTCTGTATTTCCCAACTCTCCAAATTTAAGACCCCCCCCCCCCCCCCCAATAGTAGAGGCGCATGTATTTAATGGATAGACCAAGGGCAGATGGACTAACTATGTTACATCTTTTTCTGGAAGGGGGTCAGTTGCATTAATCAGTAACTCGTATTCTGGAACCTTTTTTTTTTTGTGTAGCCCAATGCTGAACTGGAGAGACGTCCAACATCTCCTGGTGAAGACGTCACGATCTGTCCACCTCCGGGCCCCCGACTGGAGAACAAATGGAGCCGGACGCAAAGGTCAGAGAAGCCAGATGATTAGTAGTACAAGGCGTGATGTGTGTCCCATTCGGAGCCCTTACCCATAGACCGCTTGGCTCTCGTCCTCGCATTATTTCGGCATGGTTTTCATTGAACTCCTTTGACCTAATTGAGGGAAACGCGATCCACATTTTTTTTTTCAGTGAGAATATTTAGCATAATTCATGACCGTGGACCTGTGTTCATGTTACACAAGCTTCAGCTGATAAAACATTCCCGTTTCCAAAGAGCTCAATGTGTGGCCGCTGAGGGGGTCAGACAGAGCTCATTCAGCTTCAGTTACTTAAATCCTAGAATGCTGCACATTCTTTGGCTGTACAGGTGTCGGCCGATAATCTGTTCTTCTTTTATACTTTTTCTGAACCTTATATGTGGTGTAAGGGCCCGATCACACTAGCGGTTGAGGGGTAGTAAAACACCACAGTTGAGCCATGTTCTTACCACCCCACCACCGACCACTTTAACTTTAGCTGCAGAGGCAACGGCTGGGGCTGTATACCTGCCTTAGCCACGGTGCCTTTCTTTGCCAGGAATGCTTTCAGCAGCACACATGGTTTCTGCATCCTAGTGCCGGGTTCAAGGGCTTAGAGCAGGCGGCGAGGAGGTGATACAGGCGATGATAAACCCCAAACCAAAAATGTATTCTATTGCAGCTTACTAGTCCTTCAATATGGTGGCTGACTGGAGTCCATCTATGAGAAATTCATTTGACACACAAAGCGCAGCTTGGCCCCGCCCCTCGCTCTCTCCTCACTGGCAGTTGATTGACAGCAGCAGGAACCAATGGCTCCCACTGCTGCCTCTCTTCAGGGAGGAGGGAGAGAGCCAAGAGAGATGCCACCGTGTGTCTGTTCTGTGTGCATTTATTCATGTAGAGTAATAGGTGGGCATGTAATAGGAGAATTAAGGTGTTACTAAACCCACAACAGTACAATCAGCCTGTATATGCAGTAAAGCATGCTTGTTATACTCACTGTGGAACCTAAGGGGTTAATCCTCTGCATTGTGTAAAAAGGCTGTTTGATCCTGTCTTCTCTGATCCTCCCCTTCTACTGTCCCCAATCCATCTGCTGATTGAACAGAGCCTTGGGGGCAAGCTGCCTATGCTCAGTTTGGTGGGTATTACTAGAGAGTTTTTTTTTCTTTGAGAGAGTGCATGTGATCAGCACAGGGCCAATCAGTGCTGTCCAGACAGGGCGTCAGGGGTCCTGCAGCCTCATAGGACAATCCACGGAGAATGAAAACTCCTCCTACAGGCTTTAACCAGTGCTCTGCTGGACACAGAACTTACAAGACTGCTCTAACTGCTGAGGAAAAAAGGCATTTCGCAGTTTATATATACTAAAATAATTGCATTTCCATGTTGTGTGTACTGTGGGAGACCGGATATAGTGAATGCAGAGTCCGGGTTGACCAGATATAGTGAATGCAGGGTCCAGGGAGCCCGGATATAGTGAATGCAGAGTCCGGGGAGACCGGATATAGTGAATGCAGGGTCCGGGGAGACCGGATATAGTGAATGCAGGGTCCGGGGAGACCAGATATAGTGAATGCAGGGTCCGGGGAGACCGGATATAGTGAATGCAGGGTCCGGGGAGACCGGATATAGTGAATGCAGAGTCCGGGGAGAGCGGATATAATGAATGCAGGGTCCGGGTTGACCAGATATAGTGATTGCAGGGTCCAGGGAGCCCGGATATAGTGAATGCAGGGTCCGGGGAGACCAGATATAGTGAATGCAGGGTCCGGGGACACCAGATATAGTGAATCTCAGGGTCCGGGGAGAGCGGATATAGTAAGTCTCAGGGTCCGGGGAGAGCGGATATAGTAAGTCTCAGGGTCCGGGGAGACCAGATATAGTGAATGCAGGGTCCGGGGAGACCAGATATAGTGAGCGCGGGGTCCGGGGCGAGCGGATATAGTGAGCGCGGGGTCCGGGGCGAGCGGATATAGTGAGCGCGGGGTCCGGGGCGAGCGGATATAGTGAGCGCGGGGTCCGGGGCGAGCGGATATAGTGAGCGCGGGGTCCGGGGCGAGCGGATATAGTGAGCGCGGGGTCCGGGGCGAGCGGATATAGTGAGCGCGGGGTCCGGGGCGAGCGGATATAGTGAGCGCGGGGTCCGGGGCGAGCGGATATAGTGAGCGCGGGGTCCCGGGAGAGCAGATATAGTGAATGCAGGGTCCAGGGATTAGGAACAATTTTAAGGAAACCTTTACTGGAGGAAACGTGAATGCCACCATTGCTGATCTCTCCCTAGATGCTTGTGTTACCTGGCTCTTTTTCACTGACCCAAAAACAAGCATTTGGTAAATTTAGGTCAACTAGGTATATCATGCGCTTTCCAGAACATAAAAATACAGTAGCTTCCATTGCTGAAAACCTTTTCAAAATGCTGCTTGCCTGGCCTCTATGCTTACCCATTGGCTTCATTACCTTGAGCCTGACCCAGAACAAGTATGTGAATCAGAATATCAGAACTCATGAGTTGCATACTTTTTCAGGTTAATGATATAGAAAGCACTGAATCCAGTGGTTTAGTATGACAACCAGGCAAGTAGCAATAGCAGCTTCAACATTTCTGTTAGTACTGATTTCCCTTGAAGTCATAGTTCACCTTTACAGAAACACTACCTATGCAAATCAGGGCACCTGCAGATAAAGGACTTTGAAGCTTTGAAGAAAGTTGGTTGTTGCCCTTGGCTATAGGTGCAAGCTAGTTACGTAACTCATGAGGTCTGGCCGAAAATCTCCCAGAGATGATACCACCCCCTTTCCTGCCTTGTTGGCAGGATGTTGCTAAGATGCTTCCAGCTGTTGCTGCTCACCCCCGCCATCACCATCACCTGACCGGGTGCTTTTGCCACCACGTTAGTGTCCTCACTATACAATAGGAAGGTATAGGGTTTCAAAAGGAGTAGGAATCAATATTTAAACCTATGACTGACTACATAAAAGCCTTGGGGGTGGGCTTCAATTTATGGTAAAAAAAAGACCAGATTTGTCAGACTTTTATTCTTTTCAGTCAGCCATCTTTATGGCTTTGGATTGGTGGATGCCGAAGCTATGGTTGTTGAAGCCAAAAAATGGAAAACCGTGCCATCGCAACATGTCTGTGTAGGAGCATCAGACCGTAGGCCAAGGTAAGCTCTGACATTATGGGGATGGGGAAGAGTTAAAATATGTTTGTCGGTGACTCTATTTGGGAAATTTCTTCTTCTTTCCTGTAATGTCTTCACAAGAAATGGATGTAGACCATTACCACCGGGACAGAAAGGAGCAGACCACCCCAGTGAAAAGTTCTAACTTTTCTGTAATCTGCTATAAATATTCTAAATAGTAAATAAACTGTGCTTGGTGCGCAGCATTAAACAAAAATCAAAACTCCCACAGCTGTACTCACAAACACATAATTCCAGTGCTGAACCAAAATTTCAAAAAAAAAATGTTGCCCTGTGTTACTAAATTACATGTCTCTTGGTTATATACAGTGGGGATCGAAAGTTTGGGCACCCCAGCTAAAAATTTGTATTAATGTGCATAAAGAAGCCTAGGAAAGATGGAAAAATCTCCAAAAGGCATCAAATTACAGATTAGACATTCTTATAATATGTCAACAAAAGTTAGATTTTATTTCCATCATTTACACTTTCAAAATAACAGAAAACAAAAAAATGGCGTCTGCAAAAGTTTGGGCACCCTGCAGAGTTAATATCTTGTACTGCCCCCTTTGGCAAGTATCACAGCTTGTAAACACTTTTTGTAGCCAGCCAAGAGTCTTTCAATTCTTGTTTGAGGTATCTTTGCCCATTCTTCCTTACAAAAGTCTTCCAGTTCTTTGAGATTTCTGGGCTGTCTGTCACGCACTGCTCTTTTAAGGTCTATCCATAGATTTTCAATTATGTTGAGGTCAGGAGATTGTGAAGGCCATGGCAAAACCTTCAGTTTACGCCTCTTGATGTAATCCCCCGTGGATTTTGAGGTGTGTTTAGGATCATTATCCATTTAACTTCAGCTTTTTCACAGATGGCATCAAGTTACCATCCAAAATTTGCTGAAATTTTATTGAATCCATTTTTCCTTCTACTCGTGAGATGTTCCCTGTGCCACTGGCTGCAACACAACTCCAAAGCATGATTGATCCAACCCCATGCTTAACAGTTGGACAGAGGTTCTTTTCATTAAATTCTGTGCCCCTTCTTCTCCAAACGTATCTTTGCTCATTCCGGCCAAAAAGTTCAATTTTAACCTGATCGGTCCTCAGAACTTGTTTCCAAAATGCATCAGGCTTGTCTATATGTTCATTTGCAAAGTTCAAACGATGATTTTTGTGGTGAGGACGTAGAGGAGGTTTTCTTCCAATGACTCTTCCATGAAGACCATATTTGTACAAGTATCTCTTTATAGTGGAATAGTGTACCACAAATCCAGTGTCTGCCAGATCTTTCTGGAGGGATCGTGCAGTCAAACGTGGGTTTTGAATTGTTTTTCTCACAATCCTGCGAGCTGTTCTGTCTGATATTTTTCTTGGTCTTCCAGATCTTGCTTTAACTTCCACTGTTCCTGATGACTGCCATTTCTTAATTACATTCCGAACAGAGGATATTGACATCTGAAAATGCTTTGCTATCTTCTTATAGCCTTCTCCAGCTTTGTGAGCGTCAACTATTTTCAGTTTCAGTTTTCTAGACAACTGCTTAGAAGAACCCATGGTGCTGATTGTTGGGGCAAGGTCAGATGAGCCTGGGCATTTAAAACCTTTGAGATTGACATCACCTGGTCTTCCCAGACGATGATTGAGAACAATCCATGACACTGGCAGGTCTCAGCTTGGCAAAGGGGGCAGTGCATGCTATAAATTCTGCAGGTGCCCAAATGTTTGCAGACGCCATTTTTTTGTTTTCTGTTATTTTGAAAGTGTAAATGATGGAAATAAAATCTAACTTTTGTTGACATATTATAAGAATGTCTAATGTGTAATTTGATGCCTTTTTGGAGATTTTCTTTTCTTCTTTATGCACATTAATACAAATTTTTAGCTGGGGTGCCCAAACTTTTGATCCCCACTGTATATCCCAATACAAAGGATCATAATGTCATCAAAAATGTGATACATGTACCAACATCATAAATCCAAATTGAATTTTAGTTTTTTTAAATTCAGAGGTTGAAGTTTCCTTTGACTAAACTTTAAATTGCTTTGTGCCTGAGTGGTCATTGTAGAATTGTGTACCAGGACCTTTAGTTTAACGGAACTAGGTTGTGTTCTCTTTGCATTTATGTCTTTAGAAGTGGTAAAAAGCATTTTATATTAGTGTTTATTTAACCCGAAAATGTTATACAACCCTATAAAATATGTAAAACTGTATTCGCTCCTGCTCTTGACGTTCAATCTCCCTACAAAAGCTAAGCTGGTAGAGATGCGCAGAGCATTAACAAAGTTAACAATATTAGCAGAATGTTGACTATCAGATTGTTTCACATGCTTCAGAGCAGTTTGGTTAGAACTAAAGATGGACTTGGGTTTGGTTTGTACCGAACCTTGAAGGAAGCGTTCATTGCTGCCCAATCAACTGCCCCTCGGCTATGTATACACAAGGGAGTGGGGATGCATGACATGGGGCGCAAGCCGTATTTTAACCTGGCCAAAGTTGGTAGGGTAGGGGTGACAGCTTCAATCCGGATTTAGTCCAAAACCATGTTTGAGCCATACCCAAGTTTGAGCCATACCCTGGTATGAGTAGATAGTGTCTCTAAGTGGTAAGGAAATCCTTGAATTGTCACTTTGGGTAGGGGCCCATGGAACCTAGCTCACTTTGGAGAAGTGGGGAGACTCCTGTCTCAGCTCCCCATATCCCCCTTATGTGTAAATCACCCTGTGCCTGTTAGGGGTACAGGACGATCTGTCCTAATATTGGGGTGGGGGGTTGTTGGTTGGTTGATATGTGGTTGCATCCCATTGTTTTATTGTGTGTCTGGTTTGGGAGCAAACTATTATAGGATGCATGCGTTTGTGTGTTGGCTTGGTGGGTGGTGTCTCCAGCAGCTCTCCTGGTGGGACTGTCTGTTGGTGTGTCTCTCGCTACTAATGCAGGCCATAGACGGGTCGTTTATCGTCTGAATTTTCATCTGACCGAATAATCGACCAATATTCTCACCGTTAGTGGGGCAATGTCGTCGGCCGATTTTTGCGGGTCTTTTCGTTTCTTTTATTGGTCATGCTTGAAAATCTACGAAAAACGGCCGTTTTTCGTAAGCATTGGTGGCAGCAGAACAACCGATTTTTTGTTTATTGGCCGACAATTCGGCCGATAAACGACCTGTCTATGGCCAGCATTAAAGTAGATTGCCCCGCCCTGTGTCATCATGCAGGGAGGGGGGATTGTCTCCTGAGTGTATATATCTTGTATCTCTGTTAAAATAAATTACTCTACCTCCTGGTTTTCTTCAAGACTGGTGTCGTCTTGTCTTGTATGGTCAGCTGTGGTGTCTGTTGTCGGTGTTCGGATGGGGATGCGGTATTCTAACGGAAGTACCCAAGTGCAGTCTGGGGTCGGTTCTGTTACAGCCATGGTGCTATAGCCACCATGATGCCACATATTGGTAGTGTGCTAAAGTTCCATGCAGACCCTAACCTTGAATAATCAAAATGTTGCACATGTAATAGAACAGTTTTTTTAGGGCTAAAGATGGTTTTGGTCCTAACTGAACCCGGAAATAAGCTGTCACTCCTGCCTCCTGCCCACCCACTTATCTGTCCTGCAGCTACCCATACACAAGGGGGTTGGGAGGCGTGACATCTTCACCTGATATGGCCACGTAGCATGAGCAGTATTTTACCTGGCCACAGTTGATTGGGTGGGAGTGACAGCTTCCTTCCGACAACCCCCACAAAACTCAGGGAGTAGATAGCGTGCCTAGTGAGAAGGGAAATCTTGAATTGCTGGGCCATGGTGCTATGACCATCATGATGCCACATATTGGTAGTGAGAAAGTTTCATGCAGACTCTAATGTGTAATATCACAATGTTGCACATGCTACAGAGCAGTTTGGTTGGGACAAAGAATGATCTTGGGTTTGGTCTGGTCTAGTCCGAACCAACTCAGGAGGAAGCGATCGCTCCTGCTCACTGCCACACAATCAACTTCCCAACAGCTACACTAACACAAGGGGGTGAGGATGCATGACATCACTGACCTTATGTGGCCACGTAGCATGAATGGTATTTTGCCCTGGCCACAGTTGATTAAGTGGGAGTGACAGGTTCCCTCCGGGTTTAGTCCAAACCTCTGGCCAAACCCAAGTTTGTCCTTCATTAGGACCCACTGGGCCTGCTAGAATGTTGTGTTGGACTATGTGTGAAAACTTGTGCCCACAAACAGCCAACAGAAATCCCAGGGGGTTAGGTAGTGTCTCTAGTGGGATGGGAATGCTTGCATTGTTGGGCCATGGTGTGATTGCCAAATATTGATAGTGAGATAAAGCTCCATATCACAATGTTGCACATGCTACAGAACAGTTTTGTTAGGAGAAAGGAAGAGCTTGGGTTTGGTCCAAACTGAACCTGGAAGGAAGTTGTCACTCCTGCCTACTACCGCTCAATCTACTACACATACACAAGGGGGTGCGGATGCATGACACCATTGATGTTGGGCCGTGTAGCATGAGCGGTAATTTGCCTGGTCCTCAGTTTATTGGACAGAAAGAACAGCTTCCTTTTTTAAACCCACAAAAAACTCAAGTGGGAAAGGAATCCTTGGGTTGGTTGGGTCATGGTGCTATAGCCATCGTGACCCATGTCGGTAGTGAGTTAAAGTTCCATACAGACCCTATAGTTGAGGATCTTTGTTGTGGCGGGAAGATCATGAGGCATATGAGAGTGAATTGGATGATGGCACCAAATGTACTCAGAATATGGCGGCAAGAGCAAACATGACATTTTATAGTCAGATTGCTTCTGCCCCTTTCCTGGTATAGGGATACAATACACTCCTGGCTCTGTTGACCAGCCATTTATTGAAATCTTTATCTAGAGAGAGAGAGAGAGAGAGAGAGAGAGAGAGAGGGGGGAAGATATAGATATAGATATATATAGAGAGAGAGAGAAAGATATAGATATATAGAGAGAGAGAGAGAGCGAAAGATATATATATATATATAGAGAGAGAGAGAGAGAAAGATATAGGTATATATATATAGAGAGAGAAAGGTATAGATATATACTGTATATATATAGAGAGAGATAGATATATATAGAGAGAGATAGATATATATAGAGAGAGATAGATATATATAGAGAGAGAGAAAGATATAGATAGATATCTGCAGATAAAGAAGATTTCAATAAATGGCTGGTCAACAGAGCCTGGAGTGTATTGTATCCCTATACCAGGAAAGAGACAGAAGCAATCTGACAAAATTTTTTTTTTTTTTAATGGCATAGCAGGTTGTATAGTAAAATGCCTAGGGCTTGTATATTTGTGGATTTTGTGCATTATAAATATACAATATAGCAAATGCATTTATATCTTCATAACAATTTGCAAACATACTATATGTAAAAAAGAAAAATTGCCTGGGGCTTACTGAATATTTACATTTATTCTGGTTAAAATGTTGTATTACCCATTTAAATGCCATGTCTGTAATGTGTAATCTAGCGAAATGTGTATATAGTGGAAATTTTTTTTGGATCCTGGTGGGTTAACACAATATTTTTCTGGTGCACAGGCTTGATATCCCAGCTCTGCTCTGTTCACGGCTTGGAATCCCTAGTCATCACTTCCCTGCTGCCTAATGTTGTTTCAGTGTATTGATGCTTTGTAAACCAGATTTAAAGCCAACTGTAATAATATTAGTTGTGTTTACAAGCAGTGTGTCCCGCTATATTCTGAACATGCAGTCTTTTCTTTCTATATGCTGAAAGAGATTCTATCCCAACATTTTATCTGCATCCTGCCCATGCAAAGAGCATAGTACTTGTTCTACTACATCATAAACTGATACTAATATACAGGTGAAACTCCAAAAATTAAAATATTGTGCAAAAGTTCATTTATTTCAGTAATGCAACTTAACTAGTTGCCGACCGCAGATAGCCGAATGACGGCTGCACTGCGGCCGGCCAGTTCTGAGTGGACGTCATATGACGTCCTCCCAGAACGCGCTCTCCTGCGCGCCCCAGGGGGCACGCACCCGGCGATCTCCGTGATCGCTGTGTCCTACGGACACAGCTGATCACGTGATGTGGTAAAAGGCCAATCACAGCGGCCTTTTACCACTTGATCAGCGGTGTCCAATGACACGCTGATCAGAGGGAAATGCAAGTGTCAGTTCTCAGCTGCACTTTCCTCACGCTGTCAGATCGTGAGGAAAGTACTGCCAAGAACCGACAGCTGTCAGAGCGGGGATCGGCACCCATCATCAGGGCACTGATGATCAGTGCCCTGATGATCGGTGCCCAGCAGTGCCACCTGCAATTTCCGCCCACCTGTGCCCAGCAGTGCGCCCACTAGCTCCGCCCACCTGTGCCCAGCAGATCACCCACCTGTGCCCAGCAGTGCACCCACCTGTGCCACTCTGCAGTGTCACACATCTGTGCCCAGAACTGCCACCTACCTGTGCCCAGCAGTGCCACCCACCTGTGCCCACCCACCTGTGCCCACCCACCAGTGCTGCCCACCAGTGCTGCCCACCAGTGCCACCCACCAGTGCAGCCCAGCAGTGCTGCCCACCAGTGCCACCAGTCAGTGCCCATGGTTTGTGCCAGTCAGTGCCGCCAGTCAGTGCCCAGCAGTGATGCCAGTCAGTGCCGTCAGTACCCATCATCAGTGTCACCTATCAGTGCTGCATATTAGTGCCGCCTATCCATGCCACCTCATTAGTACTACCTATCAGTGCCCTTTAGTGCTGCCTATCAGTGCCCATCAGTGCCGCCTCATCAACGTACATCAGTGAAGGAGAAAAAATACCTGTTTGAAAAATTTTATAATAGAAACAAAGAAACTTTTTTTTTTCCAAATTTTTTGCACTTTTTTTTTTTATAGCGCAAAAAGTAAAGCGCCCAGTGGCGATTAAATACCACCAAAAGAAAGCTCTATTTGTGAGAAAAAAATGATCAAAATTTCATATGGGTACAATGTTGCATGACCGCGCAATTGTCAATCAAAGTGCGGCAGCGCTGAAAGCTGAAAATTGGCCTGGTAAGGAAGGGGGTATAAGTGCCTGGTAGGCAAGTGGTTAAAAGGTGAAACTAATATATGAGATACACACAAAACACCTTTTCTTTTCACACCCAGTATGCAATAAATATCCGAAGTAAGTCCTAAAAAGGTCCACAACACAAATAGTCCAAAAATTCAGTTTTCCATCTTCCAAATTTTGAGGTATCCCGAATACCTCAAAATAAGGGAAACTACATATAGTGCATTACCCTTAGTTGTAAAGAATACATACAAATTTGCTAATAAAAAAAATATATATATAATGCACTCCTATAAAAAGTGATCAAAAATTACACCGCACTCAGTGAAATAACCAAAACTTCATTATAAAATGAATCGTAATCAATCTGTGACTTTTCCACTCGTGATAAAACAAATCACATCAAAAAACACACTCTATGAAATTGTGTTCAAACCGGTGGTTCCACACTTTAGTAGGATAACATACAATTACCCTCTCTCTGTTGTTACCAGCAATATAAACACTCCAAGGTGATATTCCCTTCCTCTCTGTAGATGTATCCGCTTTCAATCTCTTCCGTTCCTCATAAGGTAGAAAGGATAACTCAGTGTAGTATATAAAGGTAATACATACATTTTATTAGCATCTTACATTAGAAAAAGGAACTGTCCATCTTCCAGTACAGACACAGCCAAAATCAGAAAAAAAGATGGCCGCGCCGCTCCTTCCGGTATTGCGTCTGACGTCACGACCCTGACGTGTTTCGTCACTTCCTACTTCTTCCTAAGGGACTGCACACTGGGTGTGAAAAGAAAAGGTGTTTTGTGTGATTTATACTTTCAAGGGTGAAAGCTTTACTCTTCTGAAGGGGATTATAGTCAGAGTATTGTGTATAATATATAAGACTCATTACATGCAAAGCAAGATAGTTCAAGCCGTGATTTGTCATCATTGTGATGATTATGGCTTACAGCTCATGAAAACCCCAAATCCACAATCTCAGAAAATGAGAATATTACATATTACCGTAATCCGGTGCCCGCTGTGTCCTTCGAACAAAGTGTTACACCGATCGTCGTACGGGACCTCTGTGTGAGGTCCCGAGCATGTGGTCACTGATTGGCCAATCGGTGGTCACATGCAGAGTAGTAAGCAAGATGTCACTTCTGACATCGTTGCTTACTACGTGTGAAATCTGTGAATGATCACAGATGGTCACATGGTGCAAGGATATTCACAACAGCCTTGTACCATGTGACAAGCTGTGACCAATCACAGCTCACACAGTATTTCTCAATGGCTGCAAGAATGCAGCCAGAGAGATGGAGAAATGATTGCTTTTACAGCCTTTATGGGTGTAAAAGCAATCAGTGTAAAAAAAAAAAAAAATCTTCATCGCCCCCCACAAGTAGTACAGTGTTACCATGGTGACACTTTACTGCTACGGTGACCGTATGTAAAGAAAAAAAAAAACATAAATTAAATAAAAATGTAAGAATTTTTTTTAATTATAATTTTTGGTTATAAACGAATTTGGGTTATTTTGTTTTTACTAAAAAGATAACTGAATGACTTTTGGCCAATATTTATGAAGAAAGATTATTTGCAAAATTTTATAAGAAACACTTTTTTTTTCAAAATTGTTGGACTTTTTCATTTATATAGCAAAAAAAATAAAAATCCCAGCGGTGAATAAATACCACCAAAATAAAGCTTTATCTGTCTCAAAAAATGCTAAAAAATTCATATGGGTACAGAGTTGCATGACAGCGCAATTGTCATTCAAAGTGTGATGGCGCTGAAAGCCGAAAATTGGCCTGGACAGGAAGGGGGGGAAAGTGTCCGGACTGGAAGCGGTTAAAAGAGAAGTATGGTTTTTTTTTGTTTGTTTTTTTTTCTTTGTTTTTTTTTTTTTTTAAATCCTAGTTACCTAGGTGGATGCAGTATTGGTCCCCTGACAGCTCTAATGGTGAGAACTCGTCGATCATATGTCTGCTGATCGCTGAGTTCTGACAGCCTCTGTGAGCAGAGAGCGGTGACTGCTCCGCTCTCTGCTCTGCCCCCACTCCCTTTCCTCCACGCTTACTATAGTGCTGGGCTGTGGAGGGGGAGGTAGTGGCTGACTCAGACTCTCAGTAGATCATAGAGAGGCTGAGCCAGATGCTAGTCCAGGCTCTGGGGTGGATCCCGATTTTAAAGTCAGGATCTTTCCTCAGACTGGACCAGCTGGGAGACGTCAGCCAACTGCCAACTTCAGCCCACTCTCGGCTAAAAACGGGTCGCAGGAGTGCAGAACGAACTGCACTCCTGTGATCCACGGGAGAAGTACAGCCAAAAGAGCTTTGCCTGTACTTCTCCTTTAACTAGTCAACCACTCTGATTACTACTGCAAGGTTTGTCCGAAGGTTCCTTTAATAGATAGGCTGGTCATACACTATATAATTGTCTACCCAATTTCCTTCAGATTTACCTTCTACTATGTAGTACAAGAGCCTGCCTAATTGGATACAATTGAAAGTGTTGTTAGTTTTGACCTCCTATTATATGGTTTTTGGTAAATCTAAACCAAAAATCTCAAGAAAATTGTATAATGTTTGGCCAGCCTTAATCTGTGCAACAAGTGTGCCCAATCATTGAACCGATTGAATAGTAAAGGGCGGGTCTACTCTGGACATGCATCCTGCTGGGTGTCTGTCATGGATGGCTTTGGTCTACATTTGAATGTCAACCCTTGGGCGATAGAGTCTTTGGGACACCAATACTTGGCGCATGCTTGGTAACAACACAAAAATGCTGCACCACCCCTGGACTGGACCTGGCATTAGTGACTAGATGTGCAAAATGAAAAAAATTGTTCTATTTCCTTTCGATTTATTTTACGGATTTTGTTGCGTTCGATCAGTTTGTTTTTCGGAATTTGTTTCATTTATTCAAATTTAACCAAATTCTAAATTTCACACGGATTTGAAAATAATTTTACTAGATTTGAAAATAATTTGAACAGATTTGAAAAGGATTTGAACAGATTTGAAAAGGATTTGAACAGATTTGAAAAGGATTTGAACAGATTTGAAAAGGATTTGAACAGATTTGAAAAGGATTTGAACAGATTTGAAAAGGATTTGAACAGATTTGAAAAGGATTTGAACAGATTTGAAAAGGATTTGAACAGATTTGAAAAGGATTTGAACAGATTTGAAAAGGATTTGAACAGATTTGAAAAGGATTTGAACAGATTTGAAAAGGATTTGAACAGATTTGAAAAGGATTTGAACAGATTTGAAAAGGATTTGAACAGATTTGAAAAGGATTTGAACAGATTTGAAAAGGATTTGAACAGATTTGAAAAGGATTTGAACAGATTTGAAAAGGATTTGAACAGATTTGAAAAGGATTTGAACAGATTTGAAAAGGATTTGAACAGATTTGAAAAGGATTTGAACAGGATTCTAATGGATTCAAAAACAATTCTAACATCATAATCCACAATCCGTATGTGATTTTGATGGTATATGGGCTATGTGAAGAGTTGCGTGACCATATTGGCAATTTGTTTCAGCAAAATTTTCACAGTGCCTTTGTTGATCACTACTCCACCATAGCGCAGCTCCCAATTTTTTGTAAAGTATTTGTCTTTTCTAAACTATTCTATTCTTTTATATTATTTTGTTTGAATGTATTCTGTTCAAATTCTTTATTTCTTTAATTTCTGTTCTATTTTATTGTATTCTTGTTTTCAAATTGGTTTTCAAATTGGTTTTCAAATTTGAATGTGTTTTTCGAATTCAAATTTCGTCCGAGTGTCATTTCGTTATTTCAGATTCTTTTAAATTCGTTACTATTGTAATTCAGAATTCAGATACATCCGAATCTCCGAATAACAGAAAATTCATCTGAATTTCAATTCGAAACTAAATGAACTGCACATGTCTATTAGTGACAGCGCTGTTGAATGTGCGATCTTCCCTCTAGTGTTCTCTAGAATTGTTACTTTGTATCTCTTCTTACAAAGATATTTCTATTGCCCATGCTCTTCAGCTCCATCTGTTGGCCATAATGTAGCATTTTACTACTAAAAAAAAAAAGCTTAACAACTTTCCCGCCTCCCTATAGCAGAAATACTGCTACAGGGTGGCAGGGGTGCGCAAAATCACACACACACGTGATTTGCATTTCTGGGTAGGGGGCGTGCTTGTTGCCATTTGCAGCCTCACCTGTAGGTCACCGAGTCCTGGGTGGTGACTCCCTGCCGACACCCAGCGATCGCCATCTATCACCGGCAGGAGAGAGACCTGTATGTAAACAATACAGATCTCTCCCCGTCAGTTCCTGCACACTACTTTGTATGGCTCTGCATAGCAGAGCCATACAAAGCAGTGTGCTTACAGTGAAACACACCCAGCATACAGTTAACCGTTTGATCGCCCCAGATGTTAACCCCTTCCTGCCCAGTGCCATTAGTACAGTGTCAGTGCTTTTTATTAACACTGATCACTGTATTGGTGTCATTGGGGATGTCAGTGACAGTTCTCCCCCCAGTGCCAGAATGCCACAGTCCCGGTATAAGTTGCTGACTACCGCCATTACTAGCAAAAAAAATTTCCAGTATCTGTGCCGCCATTTGTAAACGCTATAACTTTCACGTAAACCAATTAATTTACACGCATTGGGAATTTTTTTTATCAAAGACATGGAGCAGGATACATTTTGGCCTAAATTTATGACGAATTTTGATTTTTTTTATCTTTTTTTTACTTAAAAATATTGTTCTTTTTTTTCAAAATTGTTGGTCCTTTTTTTTTTTTTCTTTTTTAATAGCGCAAAAAAATTAAAAAAGCAGAGGTGAGCAAAATACCACCGAAAGAAAGCTCTATTTGTGGGAAAAAGGACATCGATTTCATTTGGGTGCAGCATTGCATGACCGCGCAATTGTCAGTTACAGTAATGCAGCGCCATAACATGAACAAAATGGCCTGGTCAGAAAGGGGGGAGGAGTCGTCTGGAGGACAAGTGGTTAAATAACATTCATTTTTGTCCACTTTGCGCAGAACAGATGTAATGTACATGCAGATTTACTGGCTGTAATTTTTTTTTTTATAAATAAGCCCCATAATGCTGCGTTATACAATATACACATGCCAGTTATTTTATAGACTGATTCTTAACCATTTCAATGCCGGGCAATTTTCCCCCTTCCTGCCCAGGCCATTTTTCACGTTTCAGCGCTCTCACACTTTGAATGACAATTGCGCGGTCATACAACACTGTACCCAAACTAAAATTTTATCATTTTCTTCACACAACTAGAGCTTTCTTTTGGTGATATTTAATCACTGTGGGGGATTTTATTTTTTGCTAAATTAACAAAAAAAGGCCAAAAATGTTGAAAAAAAAACACGTTTTTCTTTGTTTTTGTTATAAAAGTTTACAAATAAATAATTGTTTTTCATAAATTTAGGCCGAGATGTATTCTGCTACATGTCTTTGGTGAAAATAACTCAAATTAGGATGTATGTTTGTAGGAAAGTTATAGAGTTCACAAACTATGGTATAGATCTGAATATTGATCAATCCTGAAGTACTGACAGCCAATCTAATTTCTTGAGGTCCAAGAATGTCAGAACAGTACAGATATCCCCCAAATGTCAGAACAGTACAGATATCCCCCAAATGTCAGAACAGTACAGATATCCCCCAAATGTCAGAATAGTACAGATATCCCCCAAATGTCAGAATAGTACAGATATCCCCCAAATGTCAGAACAGTACAGATATCCCCCAAATGTCAGAACAGTACAGATATCCCCCAAATGTCAGGACAGTACAGATATCCCCCAAATGTCAGGACAGTACAGATATCCCCCAAATGACCACTTTTTGCAGAGTAGACAGTCCAACGTACTTCATAAGAGGAATGGCGAGTTTTTTGAAGTTGTATTTTTTTTGTCATTTTTCGGAAAATGAAAAAATTAAAAAAAATATTTTCACAATTTTTTTTTTTTACATACTGTCACCTGTGCAGTACAGCGTCATCATATAACTGGCATGGCGGTGAACAGGGACACTGACTGGTGACAGTATGAAAAAAAAATATATATTTTTTTTATATATTTTTTTTTTATTTTTTATTAAATTGTTTTATTTTTTTTAAGATTTTTTTCATGTTTTACTATGACCAAAGTAGTACAATGTTACCATAGTAACATTGTACTACTTTGGGGAAGTGATCAGTATTTTTTTTTTTTTTTTTTACACAACTTGCTTATAGCAAAGAATTACTTTGCTATAAGCAAGCATTTACCTGAATGACATCGATTCATTCAGGTTTTTTTTTTTTCGTGCTTAGCTGTGATTTGGCCACAGCTAATCACATGACATGTGCATGTGATCTGCTGTGACCATTCACACCTAGGCACTAGTATACAATGGATGGCATGAATGAAGCCATCCATTGTATACAACTCTCATGTGACCTGCTGTGATTGGTCACAGCAAGTCACATGGTACTGGCAGCGGGGCCGGTACTCAGATCTGTCGGCCGTGTCCGAGGTACATGGCCGGTGACAGATCGCTCCGCGGCTCTGCAACCGCGCGAACTGCGCATGTGCGGGAGCACGCCAAATGGCGTGCACCCGGAAAGCTGGAGCATTTTTGCGGCCGCCAAACGGCTATAGACCGGGCATCAAATGGTTAAAGTAGGTTAATCACTAAGCCGCGCCAATTGATGCTTTTAAATATTCAATATATCAAATCAGCTGCCACTTTAAATTACTATGTAAAACTTAATCCAAAAAATACCACTCCTAATATTAGTGATAATTAGCGGCGCATTGTATATATGTGTCATACTAATTCCATTTGATGGTCTCTATGTGCAAACTTATTTACACAAATATTAAGTGACATAAATTATATGTGACTAAAAAATAAACATAAAAATTGTATATGTTATAAGAGTGCCTACAAAACACCGTAAAATATAAGTCCAGTGTAATCAATAATAAATAAAAATCGTCTAAAAAAAATAAATGAATAATAAGGAATTAGTGTGACACATATATACAATGTGCCCAGGGGTGGACTGACAACTCATGGGGCCCCCGGGCAATAGGGGATCATGGGGCCCCTGTGTCCTTGCCCAAACTCAAAAAAGCCTATGAAAAAGGTACCGGGGCATCTCATGGGGCCCCCTACTGACCCCGGGCCCTCGGGCAGTGCCAGAGTATCCAAATGGTCAGTCCGCCCCTGAATGTGCCTCTAATTATCACTAATATTAGGAGTGGTATTTTTTGGATTAAAAAAATATACACGTTCTGTGTTTTGGACACTTCATGTGTTATTGATTGCGCATTGTATGAAAAGCTTGTACTATTGCATATCATTTTTTTTCTGTGGGTGTTTTTCTCCAAATAAAATGTTGTAAATTTTCATTGTTTCTCCTGTGGAAGCCATTCTCCTGTGTTCTACCTTTGTACAGGTTCATCAGAGCTGACCAGCTGATTCGCACTACAACCCAGACCAACGCATGTGCAGATAACAGTGGCCAGCACGTGGCATACCTGGAGCATGTTGTTGTCAGAGTCACCATATCACACCCGCGAAGGGGAGACCTGCAAATCAACCTAATTTCTCCATCGGGGACAAAGTCCCAGCTGTTAGCAAGACGGTAAGACACAAAGTTCCAGATGAAGCCGGCTACAACCCAACGTTCGGAATAGAGCGGGGAAGGATTTCCATGTATGTTTTAGGAAGATTGGGCTTTCTGTATTTGCTGGGATAGGAAATGGAGCGAGGCTCTTCCATAGGGACACATATTTTGCCTTCTTGTAGCTCTAACGCTTTATTGCAACGCACAGTGATGCACATAACTTGCATTGCTGCATTGTGGTGCTGTTCATTTTGAATGGTAATGCACCTACGTTGTAGCACTCCGCAAAACGCAGTGATGCATAGCCGTGGACTGCATTACAAAAAAGGGTCTTGTGCGATTTTCAGTTCCTTGGGGGGCATCACTAGACCATTTGTTTTGAATTGGCTGCCTTAACGCAACACACACTAACCTGCAACACAAACTGCAATCGCACAGTCACCACAAAGAGTTAAAGCCGTATTCTTTTTTTTATTAAATGCACTATAATCAAGCCGTAAAACAGTCCCCATTACAATGACTGTGTGTGCGCCCCAGCAGGTACAGTCTCCACTCTGCATTCTCACCAACTCTAGGTGTCTTTTTACTAAGCTTCCAGGTAGTGGAGCCTGCAGTGGGCCGTTGCTGTCTTTTCTGCAGGGGGGGCCGTTGCTGTCTTTTCTGCAGGGGGGGCCCTTGCTGTCTTTTCTGCAGGGGGGGCCCTTGCTGTCTTTTCTGCAGGGGGGGCCCTTGCTGTCTTTTCTGCAGGGGGGGCCCTTGCTGTCTTTTCTGCAGGGGGGGCCCTTGCTGTCTTTTCTGCAGGGGGGGCCCTTGCTGTCTTTTCTGCAGGGGGGGCCCTTGCTGTCTTTTCTGCAGGGGGGGCCCTTGCTGTCTTTTCTGCAGGGGGGGCCCTTGCTGTCTTTTCTGCAGGGGGGGCCCTTGCTGTCTTTTCTGCAGGGGGGGCCCTTGCTGTCTTTTCTGCAGGGGGGGCCCTTGCTGTCTTTTCTGCAGGGGGGGCCCTTGCTGTCTTTTCTGCAGGGGGGGCCCTTGCTGTCTTTTCTGCAGGGGGCCCTCGCTGGCTTTTTTTTGCAGGGGGCCCTCGCTGGCTTTTCTGCAGGGGGCCCTCGCTGGCTTTTCTGCAGGGGGCCCTCGCTGGCTTTTCTGCAGGGGGCCCTCGCTGGCTTTTCTGCAGGGGGCCCTCGCTGGCTTTTCTGCAGGGGGCCCTCGCTGGCTTTTCTGCAGGGGGCCCTCGCTGGCCTTTTTTTGCAGGGAGCCGTTCTAACTACATTGCTCAGCTGGTAGCATGCATGTAAAGGTGGCTCTATGGGTCCCTGTAAGGGGTTGGAGCCACCTTGAAGACTGCAACCAGAGAAGGGGCAACTGGAGAGAAGGAACTGTAAGCAACCACGGGCTTGAGAAGAAAAGCAGACATGAGAAACTTGGTGGGTCCCAAAGTCTGCAGCACTGAGACTTATTTAAATTGGGGTTTAATAACACTTTAAATATCTCATACCCACTTATTGGTGCATCCTCAATTTCTCATATCAGAACCCTACAATTGTTGGTTGAACCATGCACTTGCACAGTATAAAGTGCAGTCTCAACTTCCACTAATGACCATTTTACAGTATTTTGGTCACCCAAGAATGTACTGTAAAGTTATCATTGACTCAGAACCTTTAAATTGTGAATAGGTTGGTGAACATGGGTTATGATTAGTTTTCACCAAATTAACAGCTGATCTGTTTTCCAGGACATTTGATTACTCCAATGAAGGATTTAAGAACTGGGAGTTTATGACCGTCCATTGCTGGGGAGAAAAAGCGGAAGGTGAATGGATGCTGGAAATTCATGACATCCCATCCCAGTTGCGCAATCCAGAGACTCAAGGTAACTGTGCAATATGTAACTGTCAGTGACTGAAATAACAACCAATTGTAATGATTTTATAAAGTATACATGGTTGTGTGTGCAAATGTTAACTCCATTTTGGCAGGTCCTTGGTCAGTTTCGAATTCTCAGTCATACTGGACATTTCTTAAGGATTGAAGGGTAGGTGATAGCGCCTCATCTCTTCACCTAGAATCAAATATAGAAAAAGTATGGGATTCTCCTAGTGCCATCCAAAACCAGCAGCACAAAATATTCTATAAACTTTAGATGACAAATATTGTTAAAACTTCATAATAAAGTAGAGTACTCCAACATACTTACACCATAAGGCATGACTCATAACATATAAGAGAATCCTTTGAATAACTTGTCCTTCTAGATTCTCAGTTTGTCACATAAGTTCCTTCTTAATTCAACTTTGTCATACAAGCTTAAATAGAGACCAAATCAAAACTCAGTGCGTTTCGCAGGTGGTACAGGAGGACATTACATCAGGACATGCTAGTAAAATACTTGCTGCTGCTAACGATGTTCTCCCCCTTGATTTGATTTATATTGTGAGATAAACCATTTGTTTGACTTCTGTTGGTCTGCAAAAGTTTTTTTTTTTTTTTTTTTTTTTTTATAATATCCATGCCAATACAGCAGGAATCTTCAAACTGCTGCCCTGCGGGCCGGATGTGGCCCTTTGCTTGCTTTTATCCAAACCCTTGGGGCACTTTCCCGTCCACTGATGTGAAGCACTATTCCTTCCATTGACACCAACGATGGGAAGCCATTCCTCCCACTGACACCAACAATGGGGCACTATTCCATCCACTGACACCAACAATGGGGCACGATTCATTCCACTGACACCGAGGGGGCACTGTTCCTCCCACTGACCCCCAACGACGGGGCACTGTTCCTCCCACTGACCCCCAACGACGGGGCACTGTTCCTCCCACTGACCCCCAACGACGGGGCGCTGTTCCTCCCACTGGCCCCCAACAACGGGGCGCTGTTCCTCCCACTGGCCCCCAACGACGGGGTGCTGTTCCTCCCACTGGCCCCCAAGGACGGGGCGCTGTTCCTCCCACTGGCCCCCAAGGACGGGGCGCTGTTCCTCCCACTGGCCCCCAAGGACGGGGCGCTGTTCCTCCCACTGACCCCCAAGGACGGGGCGCTGTTCCTCCCACTGACCCCCAAGGACGGGGCGCTGTTCCTCCCACGGACCCCCAGCGACGGGGCGCTGTTCCTCCCACGGACCCCCAGCGACGGGGCCCTGTTCCTCCCACGGACCCCCAGCGACGGGGCCCTGTTCCTCCCACTGACCCCCAGCGACGGGGCCCTGTTCCTCCCACTGACCCCCAAGGACGGGGCCCTGTTCCTCCCACTGACCCCCAAGGACGGGGCCCTGTTCCTCCCACTGACCCCCAAGGACGGGGCCCTGTTCCTCCCACTGACCCCCAAGGACGGGGCCCTGTTCCTCCCACTGACCCCCAAGGACGGGGCCCTGTTCCTCCCACTGACCCCCAAGGACGGGGCCCTGTTCCTCCCACTGACGCCAGGGCATTTTCTACTCCCACTGGCCACAATCCAGCCCCCCTAAAGTCTAAAGGGCAGTAAACTGGCCCTTTGTTTGAAACATTTGGAGACCCCTGCTCTACAGTATACCCCTGGTGAAGCTCTTCGGAAAATTGCATTAAGTCTTAACTTGGTCCATAATCAAGCTTGTATGACAAATTTGAATTACGAAGGATGTATGACATATGAAAAGGTGTGAATCTAGAAGGACAAGTCATCAGTCTTTTCATTTGCTTTGAGTCATTTCTTTTTGATGAAACTATGTTGGTGTACACTATTTTTATTATGAAATCTTAATATCTGTAATAAAATTATATTTTATTTTATATCTTATGTTGCTGGTGTAGCACAAACCCGAAGCTGGTCCTGCTGTTTGAACCAGGTTATTTTCCATATTGGATGCACGGCAGCCAGGCACACAGCAGTTTTTTAGTCTCTCCACTCAAACATATTTAGGGGGGTTTATTGGTGGAAAAACTGGGATGGGGGGTTGGGGTGAGACTTGGGATACTCCAGAACTAGTGCAACTTGAACTGAGGATACTCTCTCTAATAGAACTAATGTCTTCCAAATTGACCTCTGTGATAATAGGATGTGGACATACAGCTTCAGCGGTATCCCACACTGAAAACAGCCCTCAGCCAGCAACAAAAAAATTTGGAACTTTCTCTTTCAAGAGAACATCGTCAGCTTCTCCAAGATCTCTCTTAGACCTCTACTCACTGTGACCCTGTATACATGAATGCCAGTATCAGCCAGACCCTGTACCATGAGCCTCCCAGCCAGATCATTTGTTCACTTTATTCCAGACTGTTCTAGCTTTGGAAATTGGCCCCGCAGCTATCCTTGAGCTGGGACTGCTTTGAACCACCTGTAGCTCCACTGCATGGTCCAGGAGGGCAGACTGCCCCTCCAAGCAAAGGACCCTGCTGTTCTAGGCCCAAGACTATTTATCCCCTCAACCCCTTGCTGGTCACCACCTTGACCAGGGATTAGCTGAGACAACATAAAGATTCAGGCTGCAAATTTGCCTACTCCACGTCCTATGTCCCAGAACTGCTCAAAGAGTTCTGGAATGCAGCAAGGAGTAAGGAAACCTGCAGCCTGTTAAACACAGAACAGCCAAAAGCAATCAACCTGCTCCTTGGGCCACAGAGGAGCATAAAACTAAATGTGCCTAAACCTAACAGCAACCTAAATGGGGGGGGGGGTGCTATGTAGGTTTTGTATGACATTAGGAAAGTCCCATGCTTTTTCTATATTAGTTCCTGAATATTGGACATTTCCTTCGGGAAGAAATGCCTGTTAAATCCATTGGTTAGCTTGTGGATGTTGGCCTGCAGGAAATTAAAGTAATGGTCAGCACAGTAATGGGAATACTAGATGATAGAAATATGCAAAATAATAGTTAAGCAATCCACAAAGAATTTCGGCGTCAGAGGGTACATCGACCAATAAGTGTAGGAAAAAAAAGCTTTGACCACAAAACGGAGTAATCTCCCCATCCTCTATATCGGGGCTTCTCAACGAGGGTTCCTTGAAACCCTAGGGCTCCTCCAGTGGTTCCTAGGGGGTTCCTTCAGCAATTTGCAATTTCTGCCTCTCAGATAAGTTCTCATTGACACTATTGATCTTTTTAGCTATATGTAAGCGGAAATTCTTGCCTATGACCAAAATGTAAGAAGCTTTATTCCTACTGACCATCACTGATATATCATGAGTTGTAGATATAGTAATGTTTAGCAGGGGTTCCCTGAGACCGGAAAGTTATTTCAAGGGTTCCTCTGTGTTGAAAAGGTTGAGAGAGGCTGCACTAGATGATCCTGCTAATTCACAAACCATTCTATATAACAGTAATGGCTATTCTGATAGGCTGGATGTGTTGGCCTCTCGGGATCTGGTTCCGCACACAGTACCAGGGAACGGTAATACATTGCACCCTTCCTAGACTTGGATCATGGAAAATGGCAGACTAATGTATAAGCAGTTGTTGCTTAGTAAATACATCAGAAAGTGTAGCCTCATTTTGGGCAGCTCATTTAGAGTGGCGTTTGATTCTGTTCCATGCCCAGCCAACACCATACCAGCAGAAGTGAAGTTGGAGGTTCTTGTGGACTTCACAAAAGGATCCTTCTCTAACCTGTACTTATGAGGATGTACCCCCAAGGAGTCGCTGAGTTTTTGGGTCCCCCTACAGCTCTGCACAGCCAGACAACACGCATTTTCTTCCACACGTTTCGCACTGGAGACAATAAACAGTCCTTGAGCTTGTTTTTGTAGTATTATTAAGGGGTATTAAACTTGGACGGGGTTGAGGGGTTTATGGGATGCCCAAGGGTACTGAACTGTGAGGACAAATCCCTAGCATCTAAGTCTGTGGACTAAAAGAAAGTCTGTCCTGTGAAGAGCTCTCCAGCCCTTCTGGTGTACCACCTCAGATGAATCCTCCTCTTCACCCAGAAACACTGCCACTCAACTAATAGTTTGATTTGCCACCTGACTGCCCCCTCCCCTTATCCGGCCCGGGGGGGGCGAATTTTCAATGGCACATCGCAGGGGTCTGCAAACTACGTCCAGCGGGCCAAATCCAGCTCTCAGCTAGGGTCATTGGCTCGCACAGGTCTTCAGGTAATCCTGTGGTCTCCCCAACAACCACAAACCCCCTCCTCTGGTCTCCAGCACAGGTTTCTCCTGGCTTAGCTGTCTTGTGCTATCATTGGTGTCTAGGACTGCCAGTGTTATAGAAATCATATGCTTGCCCCAGCATTCAATGCAGGATGGCATTGCCTCCTTCCAGTCCTGCTCCCCCCTGATGCTTCTGCTATGCTCCTGGACTCTCTATGCTCCCAGCCATGCTGTAATTGTGTAAGGTAAAGTTGGACTCTGATGGGGACCCTGACGTAAGGGGAGACCCTGATGAAAGGGGGGCTCTGGGGACCCTCATGTAAGGGGGTTTCTTATGTAAGTTGAGACCCTGATTAAGACTCTAATGTAAGGGGGGGGGGGGCTGATAGTCTCTTGATGGGTTCCCCGATGGTAGGGGGGACCCGGATGGAGACCTTGATGTAAGGAGGGACTTTGATGGGGACCCTGATCCAAGGGAGCACTCTGATGGGGACCCTGCTAAAAGGGGAGACTGTCAGGTAAAGGGTGCTATGATGGTGACCCGAACGTTAGAGGGACTCTGGGAACCCTTATGTAGGGTGTTTCTAATGGATACCCTGATTTAAGGGGGACACTGGGTAAGACTCCTGATGGGTACACTGATGTAAGGGGGGGCTCTTAAGGGAACACCCGATGTAAGGGGGACTCTGATGTAGACCTTGATGTAAAGAGGGACTTTGATGAGGATCCTGATCTAAGGTGGCACTTTGATGGTGGACTCTGCTGAAAGGGGAGACTCTGGGGAACCTTTTGTAAGGTGAATTTTGATGGGTAATCTGATGTTAGGGGGGACTCTAATGTCATTTTGGGATTAATAGGGATTTTTGCTGAGGACCGTGATGTAAACAGTAACTCTGATGGGCACCCTGATGCAAGGGGCCCTATGGGAACACCCAGTGTAAGGGGACTCTGATGGGGACCCTGTTGTAAGTGGAGGACACTGGAAAGCTAAAGCGTAGTTGGAATTTCTTTGCTTTAATGAAGTTCTTTCTCTGTTCTAAATCATATCATTCTGATTACAATAAAAAAAAAGTTCCAAGTAAAACATGTTCATTTATAAAATTGATTTTTTTTCTACCTGCAGATATTTGCAAAATATAAAATGTGGACCTCATACTGAAAGGTTTGGGGACCTCTGACATATAAAGCGTCCAAGAATTCTGTTCTATGAAACGTGTAGAGTAGGATATTACATATGAACTGGTTTTCCTTTTGGCCATAAATCTAGTTGAGTGATGATCAGAAATCCGATTTGGTATGTTAGCACCGCGTCCTCTACTCTCTCCGGGCCACGCTGAGCTGACATGACTTAATGAGGAGGAACCCAGCCTGACATCAGCTAAATAGTTTTAGACAGCTTGGGCCCCCAGGGGCCGCTTACCGCAAGCTGTACGCTTTGGTGGGCGCGAAGCTGAGGCCAACATGCATAGGAAGTTGAGCGTCAGCCCACGTGCTGAACCCAGATCATACGGCGATATGTGAACATCTGGCAGTGTGCGAGGAACGGGACGGGATGGGTGAGAACATGACTCTGAAATCGGCATTAGTCATGGAGCGTATTTTGCTTTGCGCTAAAAACAAAACATTGAGGCAAAAAGACGTTCATTTCACAGCTTGCCCACAACTTTATGAACTGTTGCTAAAAGTGAGAACGTCGCTTGACTTTTTTATAGCAAGTGGAGTTTGCTTCGAGAAAAAGGAGTAAATGGCTTGCATGAGCGGTTCACGGTCTATAAATAAAAGAATTGTTCTTATTGATCTCCTGCACACTGGAGCCATACAACGGTTTACTTAACCTCCTCGGCGGTCTGATTATTTCCGATTTTTTGTGCTGAAAGCGGTACCATTTTTTTGCATGGAAATATGTTGTTTTTTTATTGTAGGCTGTAATATTTAGGAATAACTCACTGAAATCTGCCCGAACAAGAGTCTAGTAAACATCCCGGGTATGATAAAATTTGAAACCCAAAATCATAAATTATAATTTATAAATAATCATAAAAAATAATATAATAATAAATTTAATTCAATAATATAATCAAACAACACTGAAATTTGAAATACAGAGACAAATTCGCACATCGCTGAGTAAAGTCGCAGAATCGTTTTCAGTGTCTGATGAGGAATTTCCCCCACGAATCATTATCACTCAATTCTGCAAGTGGTTCTGATTTACTATCGCTGTTCTCTAGCCGGTCTAAAACCGCTTTTGACCTAAAGGGACGCTTTTTGGACGCCATGGACTTTTCTAAGTTTCCAGGCAGAAAGAACAGTCAAAATGCACGCAGGGCGCCGGACAAAGCACTCGGGACAAAATGTATGTGAAATGCATTGAAACAGCAATGTTTTACTATGTAATAGTCATTTTAAAAAAATTTCAAATTGCCGCCCATACGTCCCGACGCCACAGGGACCGGAACACGGAAGCCGGATGCCGGCATCGGCCGGAGGAGATGGCCGGGGACTTTGCAGGGGACACATTGCAGGAGCGCAGGACAAGGTAAGCTCTGCAGGGACTCACTGAGCAACGCCGCATAGTAAGCCCGAGTGTAGCTCGGGGTTACCGCTTTTGGTACTGACATTTTACCCCGAGCTACACTCAGGAATACCGCTAAGGAGGTTAAAAAGTGTATATCAAGGCAAAACACCATTCAAAAGCATATGTGCTGCTCCTCTGCAATACATGCCCATTTATTTGTGTTCATCCCTTTCACCACATAAAGACCAGGCCTATTCTGACACTTATTTACACTTAAAAATCTGCTTGAGGTGATTGTAGCCGTATTAGTGCATTCGCGACAGAAACAACTGAGTACTGTTCAAAGTATCACGGACAGTACTCAATTGTTTCTGTCACTTAAAAATCTGAATTTTTAAGCAGATTCCCTAGAGAATTGGGGATAGAGGGAATGATTTTCTACACCAGACCTGACCTTGATGATCCTTTGATGACACCAGGATATATTTTATAACGCGCATTATTACTGCGCTTCTGGTGAGTGCGCACTCTTTCCGTTTATGAAAGCACAAGACTAGAACAATCAGGATTATAAGAGCACAAATTAGCCACCTATATGAACTATTTTTTTTTTTGGTCTTAACCATTTATTACATATGGACTTTGCACTTATTATTTATTACTACCATTAATTTTTAGCGCTGCACTTTTATATTTAGTGCATATCATTTGATTGACCGCGTCCGTAATATAGCTGCCAGAAGTGATCATTGTGTTTTGACAGCTGGGAAATCTCCCGCTGTCAGAATATAATATTGCAGTGGGAGAGATTCCCCCATCAACACAGCAATTTTCTTTCCTTCAGACCATGGTTGAAGGAAAGAAAATTGCATAATGTATGGCCTGCCTTATGCAGGCCATAGACGGGTCGAAAACCGGCCATTTTTTTAATAAAAAAAACACGAAAAAAAATTGGCTGACGTTACCACCAACGGTAACAAAAAAAAAATCAGCCGATTTTCGGCCCGTCTACTAATTACTTCTGTCCCTTGCAGAGAGCTCTGCTATTATATTTGATATGAAAAAGTCTTGCAGTTGCAACAATGTATCCATTTCGGATACAGATATTTTTATTCGGATAAAAATAGATACATTGTTGCAACCACAAGACTTTTTCATGTCAAATATAATAGCGGACTGGAATTCTTATTCTTCTTTTTCTTATTCTTCTTTCTTCTTTTTCTTCTTCTTGCAGGTCACGGCTCATGCGCAGATTTTTTATCGGTAAAACAATCGGCCGATTTGCCCATCATTTCCGGGAAAATCGGACGATCGGCAAAATCAGATTTTTTTTTACAACTTTACCGATAAAAAAAAATGTGCTAAAACCCTGAAAAACTGCCGACCAATTAACCCACTAACGATGCGAAAATCGACCATTTTTTTTTCCGACCTGTTTATGGCCTGCATTAGACTTTTTTTTGGGCTGGACTGTGGCCGTTGGGAGTAGAAAATGTCCCAGTATCAGAGGGAGCAAACAATGACCTCCGGCTTGGTGGTCGGTGAAAATAAAAAAATAATTACATAGCTCCTGTGGTCAGTAGGAGGAATAGTGCCCCATCATTGGTGTCAGTGGAGGAATAGTGCCCCATCATTGGGGTCAGTGAAAGAGACTGTGCCCCATTGTTGGGGTCAGTGAAAGAAACTGTGCCCCATCATTGGGGTCAGTGAAAGAAACTGTGCCCCATCATTGGGGTCAGTGAAAGACACGGTGCCCCATCATTGGGCTCAGTGAAAGACACGGTGCCCCATCATTGGGCTCAGTGAAAGACACGGTGCCCCATCATTGGGCTCAGTGAAAGACACGGTGCCCCATCATTGGGCTCAGTGAAAGACACGGTGCCCCATCATTGGGCTCAGTGAAAGACACGGTGCCCCATCATTGGGCTCAGTGAAAGACACGGTGCCCCAACATTGGGCTCAGTGAAAGACACGGTGCCCCATCATTGGGCTCAGTGAAAGACACGGTGCCCCATCATTGGGCTCAGTGAAAGACACGGTGCCCCATCATTGGGCTCAGTGAAAGACACGTGCCCCATTATTTAAGTGAAGGGTATTATGCCCTATTGTTGTCAGTGGAAGGAATAGTTCCCCATTGTTGGAGTCCGTGGCAAGTCCTGATACCCTATTGGTGTCAGTGGATGGAATGGTGTCCTATCATTGGTGTCTGTCATTGGGAGGAATAGCGCCCCAAGGGATGGATAAAGACAAGTTAAGGGCTGCAGTTTGGAGACCACAAGTCTGTAGAGTAATGTTTGATTATTTGTGGTGGTTCGTTACACCTAGACCTAACAAGCATTTAGCAGTGCAAGGGTCAATATTTCAAAAATCCCAGAGTTCAGCTTTAACATGCAATGTTTCAGAAGCACAGCTGGTCAAGGCCGTTCAGCCTCCATCCCCATTGTAATACTGTTGCCAGCAGATCAATCTTTATATTATGGCGTGACAATCCGCAATTCCAATGGGAGACGGGGCTTTTAGAATAGAATCTCTGAAATAGGAATCACAGCTCCCCTGAAGACACTGAGTCATCGTTACTGTTGCCGAGGTGGGAAATACAGTGTTGCTGAAGAAAGGGTTAAAGGAAGACTCCTCTTGCTGAAAAAGCCATAACTTATATTTGCTTTTTAAACCATTTTGTAATTTGAGGTCATTGAATATGACCTTTCCATTTCAATCTCCAATTTGCAGTAATTTTCTAAACGTGTCAAATGTCACTTCCTTCAAACGTGGCGAGCTGTGTACACCTTACACATTGTTGGGGTACAGAATCCCCCCAAAAATCTCATCTACAGATTGTGCTCACTAGTTTTCTCTGAAGTTTGGGATACAAGCTACATTTTAGAAGTTCCCTGCAGTAGGAGTTTCATTTCATTCATAGGGCATGCTCTTAACCACTTCCCATCCGGCCGTTGTATATAAACGGACGGACAGTGGCAGTGCAGGGGCGAGTGGCCATTTATAAATGGCCTTCCCACCCCCTGCTTGTGCGCGCTCCCTAGGATCGCACAGCACCTCAATCCGGTGCCTGCTGTGTCCTCCGGACACAGTGGAACACCGATCGTCGGACAGGACCTCTGTGTGAGGTCCCAATCATGTGATCACTGATTGGCGAATCAGTGATCACATGCAGAGTTGTATGCAAGATGTTACTTCTGACATCATTGCTTACTATGTGTGAAATCTGTGAATGATCACAGAGATCACATGGTACAGGGCTATTCACAACAGCCTTGTACCATGTGACAAGCTGTGACCAATCACAGCTCACACAGTAGTTCTCAATGGCTGCAAGAATGCAGCCAGAGAGGAGAAATGATTGCTTGTACAGCCTTTACAAAAAAAAAAAATCATCACCCCCCCACAAGTAGTACAGTGTCACCATGCTGACACTGTACTGATAGGGTGACAGTATGTAAAAAAAAATATATATAAATAATATAAAAAAATAAATGTAAAAAAAAAAAATGTTTAAAAAGTATAATTTTGGTTATAAACTAATTTGTTTGTTTTTTTTTTTTACTAAAAAGATAACGGAATAAATTTTGGCCAAGATTTATGATGAAATATTTATTTGCAAAATTTTCCAAATTTTTTGACTTTTTCATTTACATACCAAAAAAAATAAAAATCCCAGTGGTGAACAAATACCACCAAAATAAAGCTTTATCTGTCTCAAAACAGTACTAAAAAATTCATATGGGTACAGTGTTGCATGACCGCGCAATTGTCATTCAAAGTGTGATAGCACTGAAAATTGGCCTGGACAGGAAGGGGGTAAAAGTGTCCGGACTTGAAGTGGTTAGGCTGGTCATACTCTAGTAGATTTTCAAATGAGAAAGTTCTCAGTACATTTTGTAGACTTGACAAATGTCCGAAAGTACTTGAAAATTTTCTTTGATTTTGTCAGGATTGGACTTGCCTGAACAGAAATCACATACACTTGTAGCGCTGTCCCCGTAGGGTTCGCTGATTAAGATGGGTCCTTTGCCTCAACCATTTCCAAACAAAACCTCAGCCCCACCAGGTTGAGTATACAAACATACAATATGACAGAAAATCACTGAAGGTAAAAATTAGTACCCAGTAGTAACGCTATATCAAAGAAAACAGGCACCAAACCAGTCAGTAAAGGAAAATGTATTATATTGTCACCCAATAAGGTTGGTAAGTAGGCAAGCATAAAATGGATTAACAATGAGAATAACACAATTGAGCATACAAAGTGATTAACAGTAAGGACTAAGCATATCTTGACATTTGGCGTCCAGATCAGCATAAACAATAGCCAGGCCACATCAAGTGCAGCAGAAGTAAAGTTTAATTTACTGAGTGGTGGTACTATACTGCTAATGTGCATTTATGGTAGCGATGCCAGTCCTAGACCGACTGGGTATGGGCTGTCCAAAAGAAAAGGAGAGGGCAGGGCAGCAAAGGTGGCTGCAGAATAATTAGTACAGAAGGGGCAGATCTTTGAAATGTTCTTCTGCCAGCTATCGTTGGGGTCCATGAAGAGCAGTGGTGCACTTAAAGCAGAGTTCCAGTTGAATAAAAAAATAAGTCAGCAGCTACAAAAACTGTAGCTGCTGACTTTTAAACTACAGACACTTACCTGTCCCTCGGTCCAGCAGTGTCCTCACCACGGCAGTCTTCTCTCCCCGGCGCTGGCATCTTCAGTGTGGGCACCCGGCTGTGACAGCTTGCAGCTTCACAACTGGGTGCCCACTGCGCATGAGCGAGTAGTGCTGTGCTTTCTAAATGGTCCCGTAGTCCTCTGGGACCTGTCACGTGTCCAAGAAGACTACGGGAGGGGGGAGGACCACTTCCAAACTGGTGGCCCTCCAGCTGTTGCGAAACTACAAGTCCCATCATGCCTTTACCATTGGGAGTCAAGCTTGTAACTGTCAATCTTGCAATGTCTCATGGGACTTGGGAGTTTGGCAACAGCTGGAGGGCCGCCAGTTTGACACCTGTGCCTTAGGTAATCGCACCGGAAGTGGGAGTGGGTACCTGTCAAATTTGGGTACCCACTCCCCAAAGGTGCCAATCCTTAACAGGGAGTGGGGGACAAAGCCTTAAAGTGGAACATCCCTTTTGGGTGGAGGTCCGCTTTAACAACAGTGCCAGTTAACCTGCATGTAGTATAGGTATGGTATAGTCTCGGCACAGATACAAGGTAGATGTGGTTCAGATGCAGTAAAGGTTTAGGATAATATGGTATAGTGTGTGTACAGGTGTAGTCCTATATTTGGCATAAATGCGGTATAGAGTGCAGTATGGGTGCGGTATGGATTGGGTACAGTTGGGTGTCCTGCTCTGAGTGGTTCAGTCCCTGCTGGCAGTATTGGCTATGGGTGAATAGCCCTCTCATCAGTCCCCTGGATGCTGCAGTGACCTCTCGCCATAGAAGGAGGGGCCCTCTCGGTCTCTCCCTGAAAGCTTCTGGTGATCAGCAATGGGAAGCAGAGAGTGAGTGGACACTCCAGTCTCCCTGCGGTAGCAGGAGACAGTGCTGTGATGTGGGCAGTGCTGCACTGCCTCCGGGTGTCCTCACTCCTAGTCTCGGGCTTGGACCTCTGACAGTATAGTCTTCCATTGGCAGGTGAATATCCAGACAGAGGTGCTCTCCCTCTGATTCCATTGGTGCTAAGAGGAAGCACTTATGCAGTTTAACCCCTTGAGGCCTATCGCACGCAAATATGCCGCCTCTTGGCATCTGGGCCTTGACGCTGAACGGCCACATACAGTCAGGTCCATAAATATTGGGACATCGACACAATTCTAACATGTTTGGCTCTATACACCACCACAATGGATTTGAAATGAAACAAACAAGATGTGCTTTAACTGCAGACTGTCAGCTTTAATTTGAGGGTATTTACATCCAAATCAGGTGAACGGTGTAGGAATTACAACAGTTTGCATATGTGCCTCCCACTTGTTAAGGGACCAAAAGTAATGGGACAATTGTCTTCTCAGCTGTTCCATGGCCAGGTGTGTGTTATTCCCTCATTATCCCAATTACAATGAGCAGATAAAAGGCCCAGAGTTCATTTCAAGTGTGCTATTTGTATTTGGAATCTGTTGCTGTCAACTCTCAAGATGAGATCCAAAGAGCTGTCACTATCAGTGAAGCAAGCCATCATTCGGCTGAAAAAACAAAACAAATCCATCAGAGAGATAGCAAAAACATTAGGCGTGGCCAAAACAACTGTTTGGAACATTCTTAAAAAGAAGGAACGCACTGGTGAGCTCAGCAACACCAAAAGACCCGGGAGACCACGGAAAACAACTGTGGTGGATGACCGAAGAATTCTTTTCCTGGTGAAGAAAACACCCTTCACAACAGTTGGCCAGATCAAGAACACCCTCCAGGAGGTAGGTGTATGTGGTGAAGTCTTCTCTTGATTGTTGACTTTGACACAGAGTGAATACAGAGGGTTCACCACAAGATGGAAACCATTGGTGAGCCTCAAAAACAGGAAGGCCAGATTAGAGTTTGCCAAACGACATCTAAAAAAGCCTTCACAGTTCTGGAACAACATCCTATGGACAGATGAGACCGACATCAACTTGTACCAGAGAGATGGGAAGAGAAGAGTATGGAGAAGGAAAGGAACTGCTCATGATCCTAAGCATACCACCTCATCAGTGATCATGGTGGTGGTAGTGTCATGGTGTGGGCATGTATGGCTGCCAATGGAACTGGTTCTCTTGTATTTATTGATGATGTGACTGCTGACAAAAGCAGCCGGATGAATTCTCAAGTGTTTCAGGAATATTATCTGCTCATATTCAGCCAAAGGCTTCAGAACTCATTGGACGCTTCACAGTGCAGATGGACAATGACCCAAAGCAGACTGCAAAAGCAACCAAAGAGTTTTTTAAGGGAAAGAAGTGGAATGTTCTGCAATGGCCAAGTCAATCACCTGACCTGAATCCGATTGAGCATTTCACTTGCTGAAGACAAAACTGAAGGGAGAATGCCCCAAGAACAAGCAGGAACTGAAGACAGTTGCAGTAGAGGCCTGGCAGAGCATCACCAGGGATGAAACCCAGCGTCTGGTGATGTCTATGCGTTCCAGACTTCAGGCTGTAATTGACTGCAAAGGATTTGCAACCAAGTATTAAAAAGTGAAAGTTTGATTTATGATTATTATTCTGTCCCATTACTTTTGGTCCCTTACAAGTGGGAGGCACATATGCAAACTGTTGTAATTCCTACACCGTTCACCTGATTTGGATGTAAATACCCTCAAATTAAAGCTGACAGTCTGCAGTTAAAGCACATCTTGTTCGTTTCATTTCAAATCCATTGTGGTGGTGTATAGAGCCAAACATGTTAGAATTGTGTCGATGTCCCAATATTTATGGACCTGACATGTATTTTCTAATTGCATGCAAATACAATGTGCTGAGATTGCACGTCCTGCGCGCTCCCAGCACATATGTCCCTGACTTACGGAAAGGTCCCGATCTCCCCTTTCGATCGGGACCTTCTCCAATCATGTTACCGCCATGACGGCGAGTCACGGCGGTCACATGACCCTAAAACCCCACTCTGCCTCCCGGCTTCTGAAACTCTTAAAGGGCCGGGAGGCGCCGGTGCGAAGAGGTAATAAAACATGATCTCTTCACTCCTGCACGGTGCCTATTGGAATCTGTGATGTAACCATTATATGACTGCCGTCTCAAACTACAACTCCCAGGATTCTCAGCAATCTGCATAGAAGTCTATGGGCTTGTTTGGCTTTAGCTTTCCTCCTGCTAGTCAGAATTAGATGGTGCAGCATAAGATCAGTATCTCAGTAGAGGGAGAGAAGAATAAAGGGCAAATTCTCCATATTGATGTAGCCCAGCACCCAGCTACATCTTTTTGGAAATTCAGTCATTCAGAACAATTTTCTATTCTGCTCCTTCAGATTTTCTCATCACATGTTGATTTGACCCCACTAACAATTGGAGAATCAAACGAAGGCTCTTAAAGCCTAACTCCAGGTTTCCTATGACTTTAAATAGGTCGTTCGGGCCAAGCTGGCCCAAATGAAATATTTGTGTCACCAACGGATGCATGGGATGCATGTTATCACGCCTTGACTACTGTAACTCCCTCCTCATTGACCTACCTCATCGCAGGCTATCCCCTCTTCAGTCTATCATGAATGCTGCTGCCAGACTCATCCACCTTACTAACCGTTCTGTATCTGCCACCCCTCTCTGCCAATCCCTCCACTGGCCTCCACTCAGTGTCCTCCACCCCTCTCTGCCAATCCCTCCACTGGCCTCCATTCAGTGTCCTCCACGCCTCTCTGCCAATCCCTCCACTGGCCTCCACTCAGTGTCCTCCCCCCCTCTCTGCCAATCCCTCCACTGACCTCCATTCAGTGTCCTCCACCCCCCTCTGCCAATCCCTCCACTGGCTTCCATTCAGTGTCTGCTACCCCTTTCTGCCAATCCCTCCACCCCTCTCTGCCAATCCCTCCACTGGCCTCCACCCCTCTCTGCCAATCCCTCCACTGGCCTACACCCCTCTCTGCCAATCCCTCCACTGGCCTCCACCCCTCTCTGCCAATCCCTCCACTGGCCTCCACTCAGTGTCCTCCACCCCTCTCTGCCAATACCTCCACTGGCTCCCAGTTGCCCAACGGATAAAATTCAAAACACTAACACTGACATACAAAGCCGTCCATAGCACTGCCCCTAATTACATCAGCAATCTTATCTCTAAATATCACCCAAACTGTACTCTCCACTCCTCGCAAGACCTCCTACTCTCTAGCTCCCTTGTCTCCTCTCATGCTCATCTCCAGGACTTCTCCAGGGCTTCCCCCATCCTATCGCGCTTCCTACCCAATCTATCAGACTGTCGCCTACTCTGCTCACTTTTAGGTGATCACTGAAAATCTATCTCTTCAGGGAAGCCTACCCTGCCCTCAGCTAATACTGGAATCCTCTACTCTTCCAAACACTCCATCCCCCACAGTTATCACCTTTTGTACCATTATCCCCTTCCTCCTAGATTGTAAGCTCCCAGGATCAGGGCCCTCAAATCCCTCTTGTATTGAACTGTATTGTCTCCCACTATAATGTAAAGCGCTGAGCAAACCGTTGGCGCCATAAATCCTGTATAATAATAATAATCCATTGTCGGCACTGAATAAAATGTATGCTGCATTAGCTACATACAGTATACAGTGCTGTGCTCTGGCAGCAGTACAGGGACTTGCCGTCCCATTATGGGAACAAAATCAAGTTTGGCTGAGCGCTGATTAGCCATTCACGGGGGGCTTGTATTTTTATTATTAATATTCAGGAAAAATCTAGCCTCAACAGTTTGTGTGGCTCTTTACAACATGAGGCAGACAGTAAAATTGCAGTACAATTCAGGAAGGAATTTTTTTTCCCCAGCAGGAGCAAATCGGATCACGATTTGCTGGATTTTTTTGCCTTCCCCTGGATCAACTGTGGGTCTAGGGCAGTGATGGCGAACCTTTTTGAGCCTGAGTGCCCAAACTGCAACACAAAACCAACTTTTTTATTTCAAAGTGCCAACACTGGAATTAATCACTTGCCTACAGGGCACTTCTACCCCCTTCCTGCCCAGGACAATTTTCAGCTTTCAGTGCTGTTGCACTTAACAATGACAATTGTGCGGTCATGCAACACTGTAACCATATGCAATTTTTATCATTTTTTCACACAAATAGAGCTTTTTTTGGTGGTATTTAATCACCACTGGGTGTTTTATTTTTTGCACTATAAATGAAAAAAAAGCAAAAAATTAAAAACATAAAAGGTTTCCTTTGCTTCTATTCTAAAATTTTGCAAACAGGTAATATTTCTTCTTTGATGTGCGTTGGTGAGGCTGCACTGAAGGCAGCACTGATGGGCATTGATGAGGCGGCACAGATAGGTAGCACTGATGAGGCGGCACTGGTGAGCATTGATGAGGAGGCACTGATGATGCACTGATATGCAGGAAATGATGGGCACTGATAAGCGGCACTGACTTGATAGCACCAACTGGAGGCACTGACAGACGGCACTGACCGGCGGCACTGCTGGGCATCATTGATGGGTGGCACTGATGGGCAGCACTAATGAGGTGTCACAGATAGGTGTCACAGATAGGTGTCACAGATAGGTGTCACAGATAGGTGTCACAGATAGGTGTCACAGATAGGTGTCACAGATAGGTGTCACAGATAGGTGTCACAGATAGGTGGCACTGATAGAGGTGGCACTGATAGAGGTGGCACTGATAGAGGTGGCACTGATAGAGGTGGCACTGATAGGTGGCACTGATAGGTGTGGCACTGATAGGTGTGGCACTGATAGGTGGCACTGATAGGTGGCACTGATAGGTGGCACTGATAGGTGGCACTGATAGGTGGCACTGATTGGTGGCACTGATAATGGGTACTGATAGACAGCACTGATAGGTGGCACTGACTGACATCACTGCTGGGCACTGACTGGCAGCACTGGTGGGTGGCACAGGTGGGTGGCACTGGTGGGCACAGGTGGGCGGCACTACTGGGCACAGGTGGGCGGCACAGGTGGGCATAGGTGGGTGCATTGCTGGGCACAGGTGGGCGGAACTTGTGTGTGGCACTGCTGGGCACCGATCATCAGGGTACTGATGATCGTTGCCGATCCCCGCTCTGACAGCTGCCGGTTTTCGGCAGTACTTTCCTCACGATCTGACAGCGTGAGGAAAGTGCAGCCGAGAACCGGCATTTGCATTTCCTGGTGATCAGCGTGTCATTGGACACGGCTGATCACGTGGTAAAAGGCCTTTTACCACGTCACGTGATCAGCTGTGTCCGTAGGACACAGCGATCATGGAGATCGCCCGGTGCGCGCCCCCGGGGGTGCGCAGGAGAGCGCGTTCTTCCTCTTCTTCCTCTTCTTCCTGGCATGCCCACTGAGATGGCTCTGCGTGCCAGTTCTGGCACGCGTGCCAAAGGTTCGCCATCACTGGTCTAGGATTATAACTATTTTTGTTTTTCTTTTTGATGGTTGAACTGGATGGACTTTTGTCTTTTTTCAGCCAGAATAACCATGTAATTATGTAATTCATTATAGGAGTAATCAGAGGGCCCTGTTCGTTAGAACTTACAATCTAAAAGGGAGGGTCAAGTGATACAATAGGTAATTACTGTGGGGGATGTGCTAATGAAGAAAAATCAATTTTCTCCTTTTTTATTTATTATTTTTCTTTTTTTTTTTTTTTTTATGAGTGAATACAATCCTTCCTCTGGCTGAGGTGGGCAAATGCGGTCATGCCCACAGCAACCACGTTAGTGAAGGAAAGTGACAATCTGACCAACTTGGCCCAAAGCCCAAATGGTTACACACCACCTCTGGACACGGCAGCACTCTGGGCTATGGCTGCATTCGAACCAGACAATCGCTTCAGCCAGTTTGTATGCAGCCAGAAACTCCATCCCAGACTACATCCAGCGTTGACCAGAGTCCTTGATTCATGTAACCAATACGATGAATGGTTACATGTGAACAGCGGCGGTGATGGCTATTGATTTGTTCAGATTGATGTAGCTGTTGGCTGTAGCTTACTGCACACATCATGTGCATGGGGCGAAGAGCCTCCACTGACTAGTAGAGAAGATAACTACCCATTGGGCCTTAGCACAGAAACTCAACTTAAAGTAGAAGATCAGGCAGAACCCTAACTAAGACTAAACTTCCTCCCACCCCCTTCTCTAGCTATTCTATCTAAACCTGTAAGGAAAAGCACAGTGGCTAAATGGATAGCACTTCCGCCTGGCAGTACTAGGGTCACTGGTTCGAATCCCAGCCACGGCACCACCTGCCTGGAGTTTGCATGTTCTCGCTGTGCCTGCATGGGTTTCCTCTGGGTACCCCAGTTTCCTCCCACACTCCAAAGACATGCTGGTAGGTTAATTGGCTCCTGTCTAAATTGGCCCTAGTATGTATATGTATGAATGTAAGTTGGGGACCTTAGATTGTACGCCCCTTGAGGGTTAGGGACTGATGTGAATGTACAATATATATATATATATATATATATATATATATATATATATATATATATATATATATAAAGTGCTGCATAAATTGATGGCACTATATAAGTACCTGTAATAATTTTCAAGCCACTTAGGTCCAGTTCCAAGATCAGCGTTCAGTGGCAGCTTCTGTGTAGAGGAGGAGCAGCCAACAATGGATGCCCCATACTAAGCCTATGGGTGATGTCATCTCCTAGGCATTTCCAGCCGTGGTTGGCAATCTCTCCTGTGCACAGAAGCTGCCTCTGGAGACTGGACAAGAGCTGCTTCAGAATAGGTGAGTATTACGGATCTTTTTTTTACGAGGCTAGATAGAATAACCTTAGAACGGGGGTTGAGAGTAGGTTTGGCCTTAGTTGGGTTTTGCCTAAACTTCCTACTGTAAGGCCTTATGTTGGTGACATGCCCTTTGGGGTTTGTGCACTCCGACCCCCATTAAATTATCAGTAACTGGAAATGGCTTTAATGCTTGGCCTTGGTAGTTAGCAGGAGGCGCTTTTATAAACTGAATATTCAAAAGGCTACACTTTGGAAGATGAGTGGAAGCCATCCTGGTGTATACTACGCTTTAGCTGAAAGTCAAAACATTTGTTTTTTTTATTTTATTTATTACAGGTACTTATATAGCACCGTCAAGTTACACAGCACTTTACATATATATTGTACATTCACATCAGTCCCTAACCCTCAAGGGGTGTACAATCTAAGGTCCTTAACTCACATTCATACATATACTAGGGCCAATTTAGACAGGATCCAATTAACCTACCAGCATGTTTTGGATCGCGTATGGCAGAACCTTGGTCAGGTTTTATTTGCTATGTCTTCATGAAGGAGATTTCAAGCACGTCTCCTAATCCTACCATATATAATAATGTTCTTGGCCATTTTTAGAAAATAATTACCATGGCATGCATGTGTTCTGAGCAGCCCGAGGAATTGCTTCTAGCTGGGCCATATAATGAATGATATTGGATATTGTCTGTAGGTGGTCAGTCTAATAGCTGATGGATTTGCATGTAATGTATCAGTAATTTGTTCATGTTCCCTTTCAACTCCATGGGTGGTCCCCAGGCCTACCTGGTCATACAAGGTTCCCGTCCTGTTTTTCTGTTCCTCTTAGTTTGGCAATTTTTCCTTTTCGTTTCTCTTCCAAGTATAAATCTGTCCCTCCCGAAAACATGTTGACACGGAATTTTCATAAAAATCTATATGAATGTAATATCTTCTTCTCCAAATAAGTCATTCCTCCAGTCTGAGCCTCGTGTCAGTGGCACCACTGTCACTCTGCTGGCACCAATACCCATTTATTTCATCTTCTGGGATTGTCAGCTGGCTGTATATGCTTCAAAACAGCTTAGCCACCAAATGACAGATGAGTCACTCTGCGCAGAGAAGTTTCATTCACTTCTGAGCCCCATATCTGTATTAACCATTCATGTCACAGAGCTCAAATGAAAGCCCATCTCCGAGAAACTTAAATTTTCCCTTGCAGTGGGGGCTGCACCCGAACTGCAAGGGTTGACTGCTCGTTTAGGTCTAGGGGGCAGAGCAAAGATGATTTACTTACCTGATCCGCCATGCTACTTAACCGATCCCCGCAGCCTTACGCTCCACCAGTCTAAGATTCTTATGCCATCAAGACTAGAGCAGGGACCGCAGCCGTGCATTGGATATGATGACGCAGAGGAACACTCCACTGCTGGAGCATAGGGGGCGTCGTCTAATGGGGGAATGGAGGATCGGGTTAGTAAAACTAAGACCCCACTGCAAGGGAGAGTTTTTACATTTCCCAAGTGTTGGGCTTGAACATACCAGTTACCACTAGAAGAAAAAATATTGAGTGCCCCACTTTAAAGCCAAACTAAACTCCTATCTTTCAGTCAACATTTACTGTTTTAATCCTTATGCTGCTAACATTAGTAAATAGGAAAGTATATTATATTTACCTGGTTTAAAGTTGTGGGTTTCTTTTTACATTTTTTCAGTTGCTTCCTGGCTTCTAGCCTAGGCAAAAATGACGTCATACATTCCAGGAGTCTTAATGGAAGGAGAGTTTTTTCAGCTAAGCACACCCTCCTGTCTGCATGCCTGAGTTAAGGGTAGATGGATTCCAGGAACTAAATGCTACATGAATCATCTTCCCTTACTCAAGATGGCCACAAGAAATGCTAGGGGGTGTTTTCACAAGTGATTTTTCAAATTAAAGCATGGGGACATGGATGGGGGAGTTTGCTTTGAATATTAAAAATGCATTCAATAACATTTGGGGGGGGGGGCGTGGCCTGAGCAACATGATGTGAAGACGTCTGGGCTCTGAGCTCCGGTGGCCCTGGGCATATTTTTCTATAAAGCAGCGATCTCCAGCCTCCCTGCTCTCCCCAAATTATGCCTTCCAAACGCCGCACTTCCTTACACCCTCCCGGAGGTGACAGATCACGGGCAGGCGGGCTCCAAACGTTTTTTACCCCGCACCCAGCCAGCTCCAGAGCTGCAGCCAAGATGGCGCCCGGACACGAGGCATTACAGCACTCCCTCCGGGAGAGGATCTTGGGTTCTTTGGCTCCTGGGGAGTGGATGGAGATATTTATTGTGCCAAATTTTCCCCTCAGGGTACCCCCCTGCCTAACCATGTTTTACAATCTACGTATGGGACTTTCCCACTTGCGGATTGGAGGCAATGTCAACTGAATAATTTCTTAACTAGGTTGAACCCTAAGCTGCGACCTAGTTTAGTTCCACTGTATTATGTCTAAGTTCAGTTTTCCAGGAGCTGTAGAAAGCTGAAAATCAGTGGTAGAGTAGAAAACGTTTTGGCACTCTAACTATCCTTTTATACCATAATTTCCAGAGATTGGCTTTACCCTTTTATGGCCATGGACATAAGGGTTATGTTGGAACAAACCTTTTCACAGCTGGCTGGCTCCACAACTTATTTGTCCACTGCATTTTCAAACATATACAGTTGCAAGAAAAAGTATGTGAACCCCTTGGGATTACGTGGAGTTTTGCATGAATTGGGCATAAAATGTGCTCTGAACGTCATCTAAGTCACAACAATAGAAGAACACAGTCTGCTGAACATAATACTACACAAACATTAGATGTTGCCATGGTTTAATTGCTCCGAACACGCCTCGGCTCATCCCTAGTGTTCACCACATCGAGAAGAGTAGTCCTCGCCTTTAAATCAAAATGTTGCAAATGCGTATAGAGCTTTATCAGTACAAAAGGTCCCCATTTACTGTGCTTAGTTCAGATATTGTAGAAAATCAATAGAAAAGTATATGTAATTGTATAAACCTGTGTTTCAGGGAAGCTGAAGGAATGGACGCTGATTCTTTACGGCACAACTGAGCACCCGTTCAATGCTATCAGTTTCCATCACTCAAGGTCCAAAGCCCTGGATTTATCTGCAGCTGATCAGGAGCCTTCCAAATCTGGCATCTTCCAGAATCCCCTAGAGTTTGAGGAAGAAGACGAGTATTCAGGTACAAGTCTAGGGTATGTCATGCCTGTGTGAAGCAATCGTTTGGTGCAACACATTTATTCTAGGGACAACAACAATGTGTCGAGATGTTGGTGATATTATAGCTGTAGTAATGAATGCTGCTTTTTGGAGCTATTTGCAGGAATCCTGTAAACCTCTGCTGTCCAACCTGCAACCCTCGGATCTCAGCAGTCTGTAGTGAGATCATTGATTAGGGTAGTAGGATTGATCTCTACCAGCCTCATGGAACATGTTCCCAGCTCTGTATTGTCTTCTGCCTCATATCCCCAGCCAACAATGTATCCTGTCCACCCTCTCTGGCCCTCATTTCCTCTACTAGGTTTGCAGTTTGATAGTCCTCTCAAGCACATATATTGAACATTGTGTGGCCTTTTGGTGATGTCAGGGACCACATTTAAGGTCCCGTTTAGCTCTTAACCACTTCCAGTCCGGACACTTTCCCCCCCTTCCTGACCAGGGCAATTTTCAGCTTTCAGCGCTGTCACACTTTGAATGACAATTGCGCTGTCAAGCAACACTGTACCCAAATGAATTTTTTACCATTTTTTTGAGACAGATAAAGCTTTATTTTGGTGGTATTTATTCACCGCTGGGATTTTTATTTTTTTTTGCTATGTAAATGAAAAAGTCCAAAAAAAATTTTAAAGTGTTTTTTTTATAAAAGTTTGCAAATAAATAATATTTCATCATAAATCTTTGCCAAAATTTATTCCGTTATCTTTTTAGTAAAAAAAAAATCCAAATTAGTTTAGAACCAAAAATTATAATTTTTAAACATTTTTTTTGTACATTTTATTTTATTTTTTTATATTTTTTATTTTTGTACATACTGTTACCCTAGCAGTACAGTGCCACCATGGTGACACTGTACTACTTGTGGGGGGGTGATGAAGATTTTTTTTTTTTACACTGATTGCTTTTACACCCATATAGGATGTAAAAGCAATCATTTCTCTTTCTCTCTGGCTGCATTCTTGCACTCATTGAGAAATACTGTGTGAGCTGTGATTGGTCACAGCTTCTCACATGGTACAAGGCTTTTGTGAATAGCCTTGTACCATGTGACCTCTGTGATCATTCACAGATTTCACACGTAGTAAGCAATGATGTCACAAGTGACATCTTGCTTACTACTTTGCATGTGATCACTGATTGGCCAATCAGTAATCACATGATTGGGACCTCGTACAGAGGTCCCTTCCGACGATCGGTGTTCCGCTGTGTCCGGAGGACACAGCAGGCACCGGATCGCGGTGCTGCGTGCTCCCAGGGAGCGCGCACAAGCAGGGTGCGGGGAAGCCGTTTATAAACGGCCACCTGCCTCTGCACTGCCACCGTCCGGCCGTTTATGTGCAACGGCCGGTCGGGAAGTGGTTAAGTTGACCACCACTGCTGTAAACTTCAGTTTGTAAATACAAGGCAAGATTAGATATTGTTACTGAAATAGGTGGAGATGATACATTTTGGGAGAAGCCACGGTAGCCTAGACATGGACAGTTATGACCAATCACCACGCCCAGTCTTTGTCTTTACCTTGTGGCATGTACTGGGCAGTCACTCGGTATTCTGTATGACTAGACCTTGTCTTAAGCACATGCATGCACTGGATTGTAAGATGAGCAAGAAGTGATGAGTAAGTATATAATCCACTTGCCCCTGGCTGGATGGGGAGTATTAAGAAATACTCTCAAGCAATGGGATACAAGGGTTGGACAAGATTATGGAAACACCAGTTAAAAGAACAAAATCTTTACCCAATACAGCATTGGACCACCTTTGGCATCCAAGATGGCCTGAATTCTCCTGGGAATTGACAAATATAAGTCTTGGATGGTGGATAATGGACTTTGATACAACTGTTCATGAAAAATCATTCCAGTACTCGCAGAGATGACAGAGGCAGAAAATGAGCCCAAGCCTTGTTCTCCAAAATTGACCATAGTGGCTCTATGATATTAAGGTTTGGCAACTGCAGCACCCAGAGAAGGCGCGAGACTTCGTCTGCATGCTCGTCAAACCACGAGTTGACACCGGCTGTCCGAATCGGAGCAATGTTGTCTTGGTAAGTGGTGCTGTCTTCGGGGGACAATGTCTGCACCAAGGGGTGCACATGGTTGACCAAAATTTGTACATGGTCACTGGCAGGGGCTCTACCTTTCAAGGTGATGTTGGGGCCTGCAGAATACCAAGATATGGCTGTCCAAAACAATGATTGCACTGCCACCATGCTTTACCATTGGCACAAGACAGTCCTGGTTGCAAGCTTTGGACACTGTTCCTCACACATACACACCCGGTGGTTGGGAACCGTGTGAAGCTCTATTCATCGGGCCATATTACATTCTTCCATTGATCGATAGTCTATGATTTATGGGTGTAGCACCACTCTCTCCTCTTCTGAGCATTAATATCAGTCACTAGCAGTTTGGCAATTGCAACTCACACGTGTATGTTTTGCTTATGGAGTTCCCTCCGCACAGTGTTTGTGGACACGGGCTTTGGAAGACTGAGATTGAGCTCTGCAGTCACTTTTGCAGCAGTGGTTTTCTTATTCCGGGTCACAATCCTGTGCAATGTCCTTTTGTCTCTTTTGGTCAATTGTCCATGTCAACCATGCTTATGCTTATCTGACGACGTTTTCCTGGAAACTGTATATGCCATCATAACCTTTGATACTGTACCTCACCACACGGCATATAAATTGGCAATTATAGTCACCAGCTAAGCGGCACCAACAATTTGCCCTCTTTGAAACTCAATCAGCTCTGACATGACTGACGTCTGAGGAAGAGGCAAGTCCTTGAAACGCGTCAGCCTTTTGGATGTCTACACTCCCCATTGCGGACTGTTACTCAGCGCGGTGTTGACCCAGCTGTTCCTTATGATGTGCCTTGACTATATTGTCGTTTGTGAGTACAACACATACTTTATTTTTTATTAAACATTTTTTATGGTAATGCACTAGGCCTGTGCGCCCTCTGTTTTTTTCTTTCCTCATTCAGTATATTTGGATTTCCCCGGTCCATTTGAGGGCAGCAAGGTGTGCATGTTCCAGGACATTCCTTATGTGGTTGTAGCCTGCATCGAGTCCAACCCCAAGCGCAGGAGCATTTGTGTTTGCTGGTTCTTATGACTGACATAAGCTCTGACTTGACTCCGTATTACTAGCAGCACATGCAGTGAATGATGAAATGAGGCTTCTCACCGGTTAGCTAGGTGTCTCAACACACAGCGGGAGCAAAAGAATGTTACGTCACTTCCGCTTTCAACGTGAAACTTGTCGTCACTTTCACACTTGCAAATCATGTCGTGTTTCCATATTTTTGTCCAACCCCTTATGTTGTATTTAGTTTTTTCAAAGGCTTTGGAGGGAACGGTAATATTTATTTTTAATGCACTTACCCTTTATACATCTCCAAGCTTGGTATAACCCCCAAGGTGTACTTTGGTCAGCATTGGTAGGGCTTTATGTACGTAGGTGCTGCTCATAATGTTACACACAATTCTGTTTTGAGGAAAACTAATTCTGGTCCTCAAAGGAATCTGTGCCGGTCAGCTAACTCTACGTGGCTGCCATACAAATTGCATATCTGAAGGGTCTTGGCCAGTGTGATTGACCATGACCCCGTCTGCCATTGTATAATGAAGGAAATTAACTTTAATAGTGGATTTGTATTAAAAATTTACAAATTGATCAACTTGCCAAAGGAATAATTACAAAATATATATTTAGGACAGCTGGCACGAGAGATGGAATTTCAAGGCAGTCTTTGGCTTCAGTACTCTCTGAATCCTTGCTCGGTGGCCAGTATGCTGCAAGTGAAATCAGCCCAAACTCCCGACGTTCACGCTGCTTGTTCTGGGCCACTGATTCAGAATTTGTTGAATGCCAGACAGCTAGTTGTACAGCGTGGTCAGCAGGGACAGTCTCCATATTCTCCTGATACAGGTTCCCTTTAAACATGCCTTGCTACATTCAAAGGAACATTTCCATGTGACTTCAATTTGCAATATCACAAGTTTTTTTTTTTTACCCACTCTGAAATTAGATGTTCATAAACTGAAATTTGTACAGGATCGTCCAAGCGTAAATGTGTTGGACTTGTAATTTAATCAAATTAAAATGTTTCAGTGTTTTCATTTAATGAGCCGGTAATGCTGTTTGTGTCTCTGTATGGCCAGATCATTGTAGCACTTGCATGTCTCACGCCCAAATGTTCCTCATCCGGTCCTTTTTTGGTTTACATTTAGAAATAAATATTTGTATTTCCAAGGTCCGTGCCACGCAGAGTGTGGAGACAGAGGATGTGACGGGCCCGGCGCCGATCAGTGTCTCAACTGTGTTCACTATAGCCTTGGCAGTGTCAAATCTGGCAGGTAAGTTGGTGCGTGCCATGTGCTGTTGGGAAGAATAGAAATGATAGTGACGTGTTGCCAATGTTTTGTGTTTTTTTTTTTTTTTTTTTTTTTTAATTTAAATATTTATTAATTTTTCATATTATTACAACAATTCCATAAGAAGAGACACAATACATATAAATAATCATTACATTTCTACTTTGCCCCTTCTAATACCTCTTTTCTTTCCCTCCCCTCCCAACCCATTTCTACCCTCCTTCCCCCTCCCTCCCCTCTGCAAGTTCTCCAATCTCTCAAGGCCCAATAACTTTAAATGACTTCCTAGTTTAAAATTTTCTATATTTCTCTTTCAATCCTGATTTTTCCCATTTTTCCCATCTCGTATAGTATATTCCCAACCTATCTTCCTGCATATAGTAAGATTTTTCCATTCTACTAATCTGATTTACTCTATTGATCCAGTCTTCCTCCTTCGGCACCTCTGTTTTCTGCCAGAAAACGTGTTGCCAATGTTAAGGGGTTATTTCACCTTTTCAAAAATAATAAAAAGGTGAACAGCCTAAATCACGGGTGTCAAACTGGCGGCCCTCCAGCTGTTGCAAAACTGCAAGTTCCGTCATGCTTCTACCTTTGGTAGTCATGCTTGTAACGGTCAGTCTTGCAATGCTTCATGGGACTTGTAGTTTGGCAACAGCTGGAGGTCTGCCAGTTTGACACCCGTGCTCCACATCCTCCCCATAGCAAGCTTTCCTCGGTCCTTGCTGTACTTACCTCTCTGGGTGATAGTTTCACTGGCCATATAGTCCAGTTCAATGGTCCTGGGGTTTGAAAAACGTATGATTCTTCCTTCCTAGGGAAGCTGCGACCAATCAGAGCAGTTCTGATTGGTTAGCATAGGGTGTGCGTTCAACATTTCATTTTTTATGAAAAGGTGAACTAACCCTTTACTACTAGACAGCGCACTACTTTGTCCATGTGACTGATAAAACCATAATGCGGCCATGGTGACCTCGGAAAGTACAGCGCCGCTCAAAACTAGAGGTATGGTTGATTCTCTGCCGGTGCTCAGTCTGGGAGCGAGTATCCAACGTCACCAATCCAGCAGTGTCAGCATAACGAGGACAGGACGCCACTCAACTGACCCAATGCTCGTTAAGGTGTATGGCCTCCGCTAGCGCTGCTCTAGCGACCATGCTCTTTGTTGCATTTTGCCCCACCCACCAGTGGCCTGTTCACTGGAGCAGCGCTGGCTGAGGCCATACACTTTAACGAGCATCTGGTCGGTTGTACAGCATCCTACCCTTGTCGTAATGTGGTCATGGTGCAGAGGATATTGCTTACCAATATTGTTTGGAGCAGTGGTCTCCAAACTACGGGCCACATCTGGCCCACTACAAGACGTTATTAGGCCCGTCCTAAGGTGACGTACCCTCGACTCAGACTGAGGATGTGGATTAGTTGGTGTCTGCTTCTCTCCTCCAAAATCCACTGCAGTTTCCAGTGCAGGATGCTGATGGGAAACATGATCTCCAAATATCACCCAAACTGTACTCTCCCCCCTCGCACGACCTCCTGCTCTCTAGCTCCCTTGTCTCCTCCTCCCATGCTCGTCTCTAGGACTTCTCCAGAACTTCCCCCTTCCTCTGGAACTCTCTACCCCAATTTATCAGACTATCGCCTACTCTGCTCACTTTTAGGCGATCTCTGAAAACCTATCTCTTCAGTGAAGCCTATCCTGTCTTCAGCTAATAATGGAATCTTCTACTACTCCTACCAGTCCATCCCCCACAGTTACTTCCTTTTGTACCACTAGCCCTTCCCTCTTAAATTGCAAGCTCCCAGGATCAGGGCCCTCCTATCCATCTTGTATTGAACTGTATTGTTGCTGTATTGTCTCCCTTTATATTGTAAAGCGCAGAGCAAACTGTTGGCGCTATATAAATCCTGTATAATAATAATGATGTATGGGAGCGAATTTGATGGGAACTCTAATGCAAGGGGGACTCTAATGTGATGGGGGGATTCTGATGTAAAGTTATTTCTTGGAGCATATTTGTTCGTTCATTTTTAATTTTTATCATTTTGAAAACTGATTTTTTTTTTTTGGCCTGCAAATATTTGAGAAATATACCACGTGGCCCTTGTACTCAAACATTTGGGAACCCCTGGCTTAGAACATCTTAACATAAATGCACACACAGCGGAGGGCGATATCTAAGTGCAGTGTTAAACCATTATTGTATGAAAAGACAAAAAGTGGCAACGCACATGATGTAAACTTGTGAAGGTATGTAGAGCATAACAAATCCGGACATTCATGGAACCCTGTGGCAGAGACATCCAGGTCCAGTTATTGTGCACGCTGCCTCCAACCAGGTTGTCATAGCTCACTTCTGAGTCGAGAGAAGACTCCGGAGGAACCCTGTGACAGGAGTCACTTTGGATGGGGGGCCCATGGAACCCAGCTCACGTCGGAGAGGTGGGGAGACCCCTGTCTCCGCTCCCGATATCCCTCTTATGTGTAAACCACCCTGTGCCTGTTAGGGGTACAGGGTGATCTGTCCTAATATTGGGGTGGGAGGTTGTTGATTGTTTGATGTTATGTGTTTGCATCCCATTGTTCTATTGTGTGTATGGTTTGGGAGCAAACTATTATGGGATGTATGTGTTTGTGTATTGGCTTGGTGGTGGGGGGGGTGTCTCTAGCAGCCCTCCCTCCCAATGGGACTGTCTGTTGGTGTGTCTCTTGTTACTAAATGTAGATTGCCCCGCCCTGTATCATTATGCAGGGAGGGGGGATTGTCCCCTTGAGTGTATATATCTTATTTCTGTGTTAAAATAAACCAGTCTACTCTGATTTACTTCAAGACTGGTATTGTCTAGTCTTGTATGGTTGGCTGTGGTGTCTGTGGTCGGTGTTCGAACGGTGAAGCGGTATTCTAACGGAAGTACCCAAGTGCAGTCTGGGTCGGTTCTGTTACAAACCCAATGGATGATGTCAGATGCTGGGGGACATCCTGGGGGTATGACATGCGTAGGGTTTCTCCTA